>NC_135771.1:20634553-20816793 GCF_052425735.1 Oculina patagonica
TCGTCCCTTAGAGGTGGGGGTATGAACAAGGAAGCCCTCCGGTACACAACTAAATACATGAATCTTAAACAAGTGTGGGGTTCTTAGTATATCTCCAAGCTTACTTTTCCACCGTTGCACCAAGGTTGAGCAAAAGTTCCACGACTCTGTCATGTCCTTTTACGCATGCGAAGTGTAAGGCGGTCTTTCCTTGACTGTCTTTCAGGTTTATAGAACTACGACCGGACAGCAACGCTTCAACTACTTCATGCCAGCCATATCTAAAGATGAAAAAAACGAAGCCATTATTTTTTTTCTGGTTTGTCTCTGGTTTGTCGTGTGTTTTAATTTAATGATTTTACAGTGCTTACTACAAAATTATTACTTCAATTTAAAAACCATGTGTTAGCTTGCCTTTTAGTGCGTAGGTTCTCAATAAAGTTTTCTATATTCTAAGCTGACCACTTCTCATATATTTTATTTCCCGTTTTTATATCATACCTTCTTTCCCAGAATATTATGCAGCAATGTTGCTAGCTTTTATCTTGTTTCTCCCGATTCCGCCAAATCCCACTTCCTGCCCTCTTTTTTCCCACGTCACGTAGGCTTCTTCTTCCCCCCTAACTTCCTGGTTCCTGCCTGTGCCCCCTCCTCTCCACTTCCCAATTATAAGGCCGGAAAATGTATGGGCTTTCAGCTTACGGGAACTTAAAACATTCTTTGCAATAACAACGTGTTTTTTATAAGGTAGTGTTGTAATGTATTGCTGAGTTTAGCGCATGGAAAATATACTGGGGCGAGTAGAATATATGAAGTTAAGGCGTTAACAAGTTACATTGTCAAGTAACTCTCCCCAGGCTGTTTTGTGTGGACGCCATTTTGAATTATTTTTGAGTTACCTGGCAGCGCCGTGAAGAGCCGTGTCTAGACCATGTGACGTCACAGTGGTGGCTGCTTTGTTTCTTTCCATAAACATTAAAATATTCTGTTGGTTTAAAACATGCCAACATATAACATATATTAAAAGAGTGTACATGTCTGTTCATTCTTCAACAACATAATCTTAAATCAGGAATTTGAATTTTTCTCAAATAAGACCCCTTACCTGAAGATGACCATATTTGGCCGCATAGTGGACTGGGGCAAACCCTGTGATATCCTTTTCAGTTATCAATCGGAAAGCAGCGCGTTGCTGAAAAGAAAAGTACGATTATCATAATTATCATAATTAGCTTCGTGAGGACTTTCAAGTATCTGACTTGTCACCAGTCCTCTTCTCGTAAGAAAATTTTACAACGCGAGGTCGTTCCTTTTCCATCATACCCCGCGTCTCACTATTGTTCGAAAGAGAAGACTGACGACGTGCCAGCCTAGAGTGTAGGCTCGATTTCCAGCCGTTTTTCGCGAAAATGAGCCCGCGCTCCTCCAAATCGAGCCTACCTAGAGTGCCGACATTTCAGACATTACATAGGTTCGTAAAATTATTTTGACAGGTATTTTCAGTCTAAATAATTAACAATAACAATCATTTTGTTGTACCTGTAGTAACGCCTCCATAGTGGCTGTATGTCCCACGGCCACTCGCACGCAAGATCGCAAATCAACATCTTTGATTGTGACATCAGCACCGCCGTCAATCAACATCTGAACAGAGTCTGTTGCACCCTCCCCAGCTGCCAAGAAGAGAGGGGTGCGGAGGAGTTTGTCACGGGGGTCAACTGAGGCACCCTGAAAATTACACAAATCCAGAATGGATAAAGTTAATGTAATTTGCGATAGATTGTTAGCCCTTTCTTGGATATTTCATCTTGTGGCACTCGAAAGCTCAGGCTATGGTGTTCGGTGTTAGCAAGCAACAATTCTTCAACAAATAAGCAAATAGCATTATTCTTGTCAGCAACTAATGTGGCGCAGGTTTAATTCCCGGACCCGGCGTCACATATGTAGGTTGAGCTGGTTGTTAGTTCTCGCCTTGCTCCGAGGGATTTTTTACTGATTTTCCGGTTTCACTTCCTTTCGCAAAAGCCAACACTGACTTACCACTTCCATTGGGAATCCGAGGGCCCCAGATTTGTTAGTTGCGAGGCTGTTACGCGCTATCCTCGTTAAACAAACTCGATTTATTTATTTAATTGTCTTATTGTTACTTATTTCCGCGGGAACTTAATTTCGCGAAAATGGAACGGGCGCATTTCGCGGGACTTAATTTTCGCGATTAGGCCACAAAATACGTTAAAACAATAAAAAATGCATCAGAAACGTTGAAAATAAATTTTTGCGGGTCTTTTATTTTACGATATTTTCAAAATCGCGAAAATTATGTCCCGCGAAAATAAGTAACATGCAATAAGATTAAATTGTTCTATGGTGCCCTTTATTAATCCCGTTTTATTCAAAAGGAATGTTACCTGTTCTAAAAGATACCGTACAATAACTGCATGATCGTTAAATGCAGCCATGTGCAGGGGAGTCGAACCTTGCCTGTCAATCAAAGTAATTCGACAAATGTGGGGATCTTTGGAAGCTAAGAGTTGAACTATTTCCAGAGAACCATGAGTGCACGCCGCATGGAATGCCGTACTTCTGTCACTACCCTGAAACAATCAAATAAAAAATGACTGAAATAAATGACTTAATTTATCAATCAGTCCGGTTGGACGATACCAGTTCGCCAATTTTCAGTCGGTCAGTCAGCCAGAGAGTCTGTCTGTCTGTCTGTGCCCGTGTCTGTTTGTCCGTCTATCTCTCTCTCTGTCTCTCTGTCTGTAAATTAGTCAGTCCTTCAGTCGGTGAGACAGTGAAATTAGTCAGTCAGTCAGTCGGTATATTAGTTAGTCAGTCAGTCAAATTAGTCAGTCAGTCAGTCAGTCAGTCAGTCAGTCAGTCAGTCCGTCACTGAAATCAAGAAACTAAATTATTGCAAGTTTATATTATCGAACCATCTATTTAAATGTATGTTAAAAGTTTAATTTATTTTGTAAGTAACGCTGGTTACCTTTGGGTGTCGAATAATTGCTCCATTGTCCAGACAAAGTTGTACCACCTAAAATGAAAAGGATTGAAAGCATCAAGGACCCATCAAGGTTGGGTCTCAAACTTTCGATGGAGAATATGGAATTGTCTTGAAGCATTTCTTACCTCGGAGCTTCCACTTTCGACTGCCAAATGAAGCAGAGTGCTTCCCTCAGAATCCACATCATAAAGTATGCCTTTCATATTTTTCTGCTTGGATATTACTGCCAATAAAAACAACATCGTGTCATCAGTCGCTTATTTAATGGGTAGTAGGGCCGGGCGGGAAGATATCTGCCGTACCTCGAAGTCATAATGACCAATTTTATCTCTTTCTTAATCTTGTGTTAACTTTGTTTAAAACTTAGTCATAAAAGTGTTTGGTATAGTGACAAAACATTTCGGAAAACATTTGTTAATTGCGCTTTATGAATAACTGTCATATGCAAAACAATTCAAAATCACACTACAAGCCGCTGACCATCTTTAAAGAAAAACACCGCGGCGTTCTTTGCTCCTTTTTCCACAGCTCGCGTCAACGGAGTCATTTTCTCAGCGTCACGGCAGTCTGGAGAGGCTCCGTGTTCAATCTAACACAACAAAGTACACATGTAACAGTAGTATGAATAATAGACGTTTGTCTAGTATAACGGATTATGGGAGGCGCGGTGGCCTATGGTTAGTGCGCCGGACTCCGGATCGAGTGATCCGTGTTCGAGCCCGGCCGGGGTCACTTGTGTTGTGTTCACATAAGGCTGGTTCTCATATGATCGCCCCTGTCGCCTCTATTGCTTCAAGTTTGCTTGCGATCGGGGCGATCATATGAGAACATTACAGAGACGTCTGCGACGATCGGGGCGATCGCGATCGCTTCGATCGCCCGTGTTCTATTCGATCGGTCGCAGACGGAGAACTACTGCCACAGAGGGAGACGATCGAAGCGATCCAAACTGTCCCATGGTGCATCAGTATTACCCAGAACTACGTTTCCGTTTGGCCTCCCTTTTGCTTCTTCGCCGTAAAACGGCAATAATGAGAAGATAGGAGGCCACGAATGTTGCCTTTGCATCGAAAGCTGCCATAAGCGATATCAGAGTTTTGAAAAAACACACGTGCATCGATCGGAATAAAATCAAATATTCATATGCGGGAACAAAGAAAAGATCATGAATTATTATCGCGGTTGATTAACCCTATTTTGCATATATCAGACGATCGGGGCGATCATATGAGAACCCCCTTTCGCTCCCAATCGCTTCGATCGCCTACGATCGTCTCAGAATTTGCAAGCGATAGAGACGATCGGGGCGATCATATGAGAACCAGCCTATAGTGCCTATCTTCACCCAGGTGTATAAATGGGTACCGGCGACATAATGCTGGGGGGAACCTTGCAATGAACTAGCATCCCATTCAGGGGGAGTAGAAATATTCCTAGCCGGTTAATGCTACAGAAACCGGGATATGCTTCGGCAGTGTGGGCCGCATGGGTCGTGGCTTCCCCTTTAGTATTACGGATTAACCTGACTATTAAGCCAACTTTAATGTTGATAGAGTTTCTGTCACAAGGGCTTTTAGAGAGACCTAAGTGGGAACCCATTACATTAGGGCAAATATGGTCACTGGTGTTGACTCTCTTATCAGATTATCCTATCAGTAGCTATATCACAGTTACTTCTGGGAGTTACTTCAAGCTCCATGCACAAGTTTATAAAAAACCGAAGCTTTCTGTACACAGGCTAACCTTTGAAATAAATTTGAGATACTAACCAATAATTTGCAGATGGATACTTTGTCCATATCAGCAGCGATGTGAAGAGCGGTCCGCAAACTATGTCCTCTGATGTTTACATCACTAGTCGCACGTCGAAGAAAACTCTGAAATGTTAAAGGTCAATTAAACTTAGAGCTTGTGGTGAATTTTATAACAATCTTACTGTTAGGAAGGACAGTCGGTAAATATGCTAGAGTCGATTTATTGTCAATACAATCCTCCTGTTCAGGGGCGGATCCAGGGGGGGTGGATTGGGTGGCTAGCCACCCCCCTTGATCCACAACAAAAAAGAAAATGAACACAAAAAATAGAAAATAACGACAATGACACTGGGTAAGGCGAAAAAAAGTGTTGATATTTTTAGCATTTGCACGTTTTTAGCCAGTTTTCTTACTGTTTTCTTTGCATGAATCAAAATTGAACAAAGCGATTTCACAAGCAAAGCATTGACTCACCAAGTCGTCCCCAGGAAACTTTGCCAGGGGCTAAAAATTTCCACGCTCGTAAGTGAACAAAACAACGTATATCTGGTCTTTCGTGTCAGTTCGTAAGTTCAACTTCAAATTTCAATCACTGTTCTTAAGAACTAGAGTTTCTGTCCCAAATATAATTCAGTGTTAAACAAGGTAAGTTGAGGAAAGGATATGTTTTGTCAAATTATCAAGAAAAAACAGCGGTTTAATAGCTTAATTGAAAGATGTTTAAAGCTGCTCAGAAATCACGGAAATCACGTCTAAGAGGCTTCAACATTTCAAAATTTTCTGGGGGAGCATACCCCCCGACCCCCCTAGGGGCATGGAGTTTGCGACCCATAATAATTTGGCACAAAATAATTTGGACTCCCACTTTAAAAATTTGGCCTTAAACCCTGATAACCCCCCCCCCCCACCCATAAAAAAGGGGCTTAAACAAGATAGTAAACAAAAAAAATTGTCAGCAGCCACCCCCCCTTTGAAAAATCCTGGATCCGCCCCTGCTGTTAGAAGCTAACCTAGTAAACCTAGTCAAATTATCAAACCCTAAGACCAATAACTAGCTACAGCTAGCCACTTGTCTAACGCCCAAAGTAATAGATTGCTTTTCAGTTGACAAACGTATAGACTGTAGATGGCTTTGCCTGCTAGAGGGAAACGGAACATTTTTCGCTATCGAAAGTCATTTAGCGCAAAACTACAATACTGTCAACTGCTGTCAGTAAAAAAACGATACCTAAAAGACCACTGAAAATGTTTGTATTGAGCGGGTTAATATAAGAGAAGATCTGTAGTAATGAGCTGTCCGAATTAAGAGCTTGTCCACGTGGTTCGACTGTACTAAAAAAGGTAAACAACAACAACAACAATAACGGGCAATGTTTCCCCTTTGGTCGCATAGAAACATTTTATAAACAAAATTACAGTTATATTTACTGTGTAATTTAAGTTTAACAGTTCATTTACTGTTTCTGGGTCATGACACCTACCCTAACAAGGTTCTCGTCCCCAGTCCGAACTGCGGTTTGGAGCGGCGCATCTTGGCTCTCATCAAGTCGAGTTGTGTCGGCCCCAGCCTCCAAGAGCATCTCCATGATTATCACGTGACGTCCTAATATGGCATTGTGGATTGGAGTTCTTCCTGACTTATCCAGAAGGTCCACATCTGAGCAGAAAACATTGTTAGTAATAAATATTAATTATTATGGAATTCTATGCCAGCACCTTTCCATACAAATCAACGATAATAAATCAGAACGGCAACAAAAATAGTGGACGTACGTACCTTTGTACATACATACATTAACTTTATCTGTACTCGAACTGACGCATTAAATCAAACACGAAATGACAAGAAAGTGGCAAATCTGCCATGGCCAATTACCATATTCTACAAATTATACAACCCACCTCTTCAACACAATATTAAAGGGCATTAAATAAATTATTGATTGAGTGACACCCACATTCAGCCCTCGTAAAAAATGGGATGGGGAGTTCAGCAGAAAATGGACTACACAGATGGTCCGCCTGCCCCTCTCCACCACCACCACCATCACCCCTCTCTCAAAATAAGCAAATAGACAGTGATAACTCATTACCAGGCTCTCTGCTCAATATGTTCCTAACTTCAAACTCATTTCCAGTCAAACACGCCTGATGCAATTTGCCTGGTTTTTCTTCCTATGGACAAAAGAATACGAAATACATACAGTGATGGTACATGCTCACCAGCACATGATCAGAATTTGAACCACAAAAATGTAGCGACCAAATTACTAAAAAAAAAAAGAGGAAGGAAGGAACTTTTGTAAGCAAGTTGTTCTCTGAAAAGATTATTGTGCCGTATAACAAATATATTGTTGTGTCTAACTATGAAATTTTATGTTTATAAATTACCAGATACCAACGTAAGGAAAAGAAAATTGAAGGCAACTTTTTATAAGATGGGGAAATCTACGAAATGTACGATCAGATAGCCCATGATTAAAACGCGTGTAAAGGTTGAGTTCAATCTTACTCTTTCGGCAATTTGTTTTAGGACAATTAAAATTCAAAGGCATTGGAAAGAAAATGGAGGGAGATTTTTTACTAATCAAACACTGTTGTCATGCCTACCGGTTCATCGTCATCCTCGCCATCTGTTGCGTCATTGTAGTCGCTGGCTTGTGATTGGAGAGACAGCTGACTCAATGCTTTGGCTCGCTGGCGCCGATGCAGGTCAGGACTTAAAGGAACCAAAGGCAATTCGTCATCATCATCATGATCACGTGTCTCAGGAGACAATGGGCCGTTCATGTTCGTGTCCATTGTAGTCTAATGGCTGCTAAATTTCAAACAAATCAGGCAAAGGATTTGAAGGAGTCACCTGGATAAAGCGTTCAACTGTTTAGTAGAGAAACGTTTTTTAAAGGGAATCTCCACTCTTATGACAGTAAAAAAAAAAAGTAAAGTAAAGTCTGTCTCCGAGCCATGAGGCCCATACAGCCGGAGCTTATCCCGGTTTCCGTAGCATTAAGCGACTAGGAGTATTTCTACTCCCCCCTGGATGGGATGCTAGTCCATCGCAGGGTTACCCTCCCCCCCAGCAGTAAATTCGCCGGTACCCATTTATACACCTGGGTGGAGAGAGGCACTGTGAGAGTAAAGTGTCTTGCCCAAGAACACAACGCAGCGCCCCGGCCAGGCCTCGTTTAATTGCTTGAAAAATGCCTTAATTCCAGATTTACAGAGTCTCTCTGCTTCCAAACAATAGTGGCAACCATTACAGGACATTACAGGTCAGAAAATCTAACATGGCGGAGGGGGGTTGAGTAGTATACGAATTAGCTGTTAATTGCAAGAGCAGGCTACAAGAGTCGACAAAGCTACGATAGTCGCGAACGACACAACTTTATATAATGCCATTTTGGTTTAATTTTGTTTGTTGAATTTCATCAAGGTCGACCGGGTTGAAATTTCCCATATGAATAGATGACAAAATTCGCCCCAGTAACCAAGTCAGCCCGGACTACCCTCAATTAACCTTATTAAAGCCGAGCGTTCAGCCACCATTTTATGGATCGCTATTTCAGGCTTGTTTAACCCTCATCAAATGTTTCTCAAGGTGAACGACTTTGGTGGCTTGTTTCTTATTGACAATTTGTACTTGAGATAAAATTGTTTTGGTCTCAAGATTTTTTAAAAAAAAATACGCCACGAAATGACTTGGACTATGAACTAATCACGTGCGCGAGTCACATTACGCAGTGACGTCATCTATACAACTGTCAACCGATAGATAACTAATAGATAATGGTCATTAACCATAACCCGGGTATTATCTCGGCTATTGTATAAAGGGTAATTAAACACCACGCGGTCCGGTGGAAATGGAGCGTAAAACATAGCAAAACTTAAACATGCAAAATTTGCATAAACCAATGGAAGGAATGTCACGAGTTAATGGGTTTCTTATAATACCTTACAAGAATATGTCCAATTCTTGAGCGATGACCCTGTTAATTTGTTCGAAAGCAAAATTAGATTTAGTTGTTCTTTAGTTTAAACTGTATAGTAAAGTCAGCATTGCTCAATTTGTGGGGTAGATTTAGTGCTTTTAGATTTCGACTTGATTACGGAGAAACATGATGTAATGTATAGTCGATTTGCTATCGATAAAGCCTTACCATATTCCTATACCGTTTTTTATTAAAACAATGTCTCGTTAAAACAACGAATTCTATTTGTCATTTTTACCCTCCTGACCCTCCAGAATGACTGATCATAAATCTGATCGATGTAAAGTTGGATGTATTGTCGATAATGATGCAGATCTATTAAGCGCCTTTTAAAACATTAGTTTGATTTTTGTGTATCGACAAGTTATTAAACTTAACAAAAACATCATCAACATGTTATAACACTTCAGATTATTGCGCGCGGCTTTCTGAACACTAACTTTATCAACTTTTAAAGAAAATCGAGCGAAAAACTTAGAACTTACCTTTGTCGTTTGGACATAATTGCAAATTTGCGTGATAACGTACGTATTATAAAGCTGGAAGCTATGAACCGTGATGCGTGACACATAACTCACGCAAGTTTGGCGCCAAAAACTGAAACGTTCTCCCAAAAAATTAATGACTGTTTTCAACAATGAATACCATTAAAGCTGTGTTCACAGAAATGCATATACCGTAAAATTCCGGTTATAAGCTCCCCCGCTTATAAGCCCCCCCGGTTATAGGCCCGTCAAACTGGAAACAAAAAAATACATCCGATTATAAGCCCCCACCGGATATAAGCCCCCCTCCTCCGGATGACAGTACTGAACAGGGCCAAATGTTGCTTTTTGTGCGTTTTTAACTTAAAAACGTATTATGATCAACACTCCCGGGGCTCGTTCCGAAACGTTTTTTTTTTTCATTCCGCTTATAATCCCTCCCGGATATAAGCCCCTCCGCTTATAAGCCCACTAAAAAACCCTTACGAAGTTGTATAAGCTCAGGGCTTATAACCGGAATTCTACGGTACGTCAAAAGCTTCAAATATCGTTTTAACTGGTGTCGTTTTATTGGCCTTGGTCAGCCGTTCCACAGAATTAATTTTTAAGCCGTGTTTATTAGAAATTTTAAAATAGCTGACGTTCTCCCGGATTTCTTTCTTATAGGAAGGATCTTCTATGTCAAAGCAAAAAGAATAAATATGACGTTAGGTACCAGCCTAGCCTCTAGGCATTCTCTCATTTTTTGGTGACCGCGCAATGCCTGGATCGGTGTTTTTCGGTGACGTCACCGCTCACGATGGAGCCCAGACTGCCTTGAGCAGAGAACGCCAAGGTACGTGTCGACTAATTTTTCGCATCTTTGCATTTTCTGCTGTAGCAAACTCCGTATCTATGTCTTTGTTATCTAACAATGATCATAGCAAGTTCAATCTCCTCCCTTGAATAACTGATCGAACCCTGGGGCTCGGTTTCTATCTGCGCCATATCGGCCAGGGAGTGAAAATTTTACCCTTATACCAGAGTATAAACAGTATAAAGATATTAAAAAGATTAAGCCAAGCCTAAAAGCGGAGCTCCGTATTTCTTACTTTCAATTGCTTGTTCAAAAATCAATTTGCCTTTCGTTCAGGGCACTTAATTTTATGCAATTTGGAAACCCCTCGTGGTATTTTTAATTATTCTGCATTGTTGAAAAACACACTTAGTTCCTTCCTTCAAATTTTACATTGTTCACACCACCCCCCCCCCCCCCCATTTCTTTTAGTGTTTTCTTGGATAGTTGAACGCCGGAAAAGAATCGCAAGAGAAATGGACGCCGGTGTGACAACGGGTTTTGCGTCTGTGACACGGGATTTGTTGCTCAAAACTCTTCAACGGGGAACGGGCGATGAGAGGCCTTTCTTCGGCTGAAACTGTCGACTAATTGGACTGAACGAACTGAACTGAACTGAACTGAACTGAACTGGGGATAGCTCAGAGCAACCACGCTTGCTGCGAGAGAGGAACTTGTCACGGGTTCCAAAGTACCGAGGGATCTGCTACACTGGAAACAGGAAACAAGAACTTGGACTTCACAGGTTTATTCTTCGTCTCGGCGTAAATCAATTTTACAGCAATAACAACGCTCTATTTATACTAAACGAAGTACATTATTTCAACATTCACATTTCAAAAGAAAGAAGGCTGAATAAAGTTAAATTATGAAACAAAAGCAAAGTGAATAAGTTCAGCTGGCAATTTTGTAGACTAAGGTACAGCTAAATAAAATTCGATTAGAAGTATTTTAAGTTAAAAACAAGATTGAATAGAGTCGGCTTATTTGAAATCGTAAACTAAGCAAACTCAATTATGAACAAAAACTAAAACAAAAAGATACATCTGTCGAATGTATATTCAACCTTGAAAGCTGCCTAAACTCGAATTGTTTTCGGTACTGGATAAAACGAAAATTGGAAATAACTTCTTTTATATTTTTCCCTTGAATACAACCCTAGTTTAAACAGCGACAACCCACACGCGCGGTTATTTACTTAAAGTACAAAAGTAGTTTACTTAAGCATATAAATCGCTGTTTGCCTACAAAAACTCATATTTGTATAGCTTTTCGGTGAAACAATTGAAAACACAGAAGTCCTATTCGAAACAACAATAAAATCCCACTGATATGTTATATTTCCCCCTAAAACTTAACCCATACATTCGCACTTAATATTTTAACCGATTTCCGACAATTTTCCCCTGACATTCCCCCGACCTTAATCACGAGCTCTCCTGAGCGAGAAAGAAAACAAAACGGTGTGGTGACCATATTACAACAGAACAACTTTATTTATTACCCTACGTTAACCAAAGTGACAAGATACGAAAGAATTGAATAACCTAGAAGACAATGTAAGTAAAGGTATGAAAGTTCGGTTACTTCAGTTCAGTCCTAATAAATGCCTTTAGCTGCTAGCCAGATGGCAAATTCGTTCGCCTTAAATCCCGTCGGGATTGTACGATTTCTCATCTCAGGAGCCAACTGCGGTACTGTCGGACAGTTTAAATCCTCCAGGTTCCGAATGTCAAGGCGCATTCCGGCAGGGGCCATGGTCGATACTGCTTGTCGTAGGAAGTCCACTTTCTGTGTTCCCTTCGTAAAAACCAACATGCTATCAGGTATCGGCATGGATTGCTGGGTCTGAAACAGTTCAAATAACAACTGATCGATGGTATGGAGGAACACCTGGGGGAACAGGTCCAATGGTATACCAGGTCCGCACAGCGGAAAGCCATGGACAAAAGTGGTCTGATGGTAATACGTAGACAAATGGTCCACCGAACGGGCCGCAAGACCGCCAGTGTTGAAAGTCCAGGACTCGGAAAACTCCAACCTGTCACAAGCAAAGGCCAGGCATTTTGGTGTGAAAGGCTCGGGACCATGTTGAAACCCATCAATCTCGGCGACAAGGACAAGAGGGCTGGCCATTCTTCAAGACTAACAAGGATAACGAGTAACGACGAACTAAAATGTAAGCGATGGTAGCTGGAACTGTAAGAAAGAACTTTCAACGGCGCGTTTTATAGCAATGGTGTGAGAAAGAACCCATGTACTGAATAGATGAATAGAGAAAGGGATAGAGCAGCTGGGATGACAAACCAACAAAGATGATGTATGTTTTGTGCCAGCGTGCCTGGTTTCGACACAGAATGAAAGAAGCAAAAAGTTATTCAGCTGAGGGTAAGCGAGGAGTCTAAAAGACCGTACCACTTCCCAGAGAGAGTAATCCAAAACGTCAGCGTGTGCCCGTAACGAGAAAGAACGCCCAAGTTAACAATACATTCCTTTACCAACTATAGAAAAAAAAACGAAGTCCCACAATAAAAACAAGAAACAAAAACAGTGTCTTTATCGAATCAAGCCCCAATGAAATAACATGAACAAAAGAAACAATAGACTTGTAGAATCTTGAAAGAGCAGCTTGTTAAACAGCCGTACTGGCTGTTGTAGCAGCTGACCGGGCGCCTGACAATACCAGTTGAGTTGAAGGTATAGTGCGATGCCGAATACAAACGCAATAAAACACCAACAAAAGAACCAAATTGAAACAAGTTAGGGCCAGAGAAAAATATACGAGAATGGAAGGCACGTTATTAGTGGCTTCCGTAGAGAATTTATTAATATCGTCGCGAACTGTTTGTAAGCGACGTGTCAGATCCGAATCAATAGTGTTATAGGTTTTGTTTAAGGACCGAAGAGTACTATAATCCAAAGTCAAAGGAGCAGGAATCTTGAATTCGGGTGTGACAAACATACTGCTGTTATAAGCAGAGGAGGGAAACCACGGAATAAATTGAAACTGACCCTCCGTAAATAATGGAAAATGGAGCGTAATTTTTGAAGAACAACTGCCGAACCCAGTGCTTTGAAAAGGAAAAGAATATTGACATGGGAATTGATAAACACCTAAGGGCTCCAAAGAAACGGTGTGAGACCCTTTGTCTCCTGTGAGTGTTAAATTTCTACGAGTGGTCGAAAGATATCGATATCCACCCAGATTTATTAACGGCCGTAATGTAGGACATCGAGGTAATTGGACATGCGAGTGTTGAAACGAAAGTTTCGAATCAGGAACCCATTTTAACCCTAACCAACTCGGGTCTTCAACAGTAGAGAGAACATTCTCAGGACATAAAATGGTATTCTCGCCGTGAAAGCATTGTTCTAAATCCGCCTTTGTTACAACATATCTTTTATCCTCGCAAGTCAACAACAAAAGATCTTGGCGAGTTATTGACCCACCAAAACAAAGGTTATCAACTTGATATGATATTGGTAGCAGCTGTTCTAAAGAACACAGTGCACTAACACCATTAATTTCCGGCAATGTAAACACCAGGTGAATTTGCATAATGCGGGATTTCGCAAGTTGAAAGTCAATTACCGGGTCAACCAACAAATCCAAACCGTTTCGCAGAGCAGCAAGAGTAGGCGACAGAGAAGAGAACTGAGAAAGGCGAAGTTCTAAATCAGCCGTCAGAAATCGCGGAAGATCACTGAAACCCACAAGTGTTTTCTTAGATAAATGTGATAGTTGTCGAACTAAATCATTAATTTCTTCAAGTCGCAACAATGCGCTGAGTGCTTTGTTTACTTCCATTGAATAAAGGGAAATGAATTCTTGATTTAGATTAAAATGGCAGTATTCTTGTTTTAAATAGGTATTATAGCGAGTTTTCCAATCTTGAAATGTACTCGCCATTTGCCGTAAGGAATTAATTACTTGACCTACTTTAGAATTTAAAAGATCATTTGTCTTAATAAGGAAAGTAACTTTCCCATTAACCAGTCGAGTGAGCTCATGTGATTCACTCATACTATCGGCAAAACCTCGTAAAACAGAAAAGAGACCAGAGAGATTGGGAGAATCATCACAGTGCCCTCCGAAAGTTTTATACAACAACCGCGGGATACCCGCAAGCCCCATATGACAAAGAAAACTAGACCGCCTTTTCCGCTCGCGTAACCACGCGTGTTCGTGCGGAGAATTAACCCGACAAGCGCTAACAGCCCAGCGCTTACAATCCTGAAGCGAGCTAGCATAATGCCGTACAGGGCACACCAGCCCTGAAGTAAGACCAGCAACATAACCATAGAAACGGCGTAGATAGCTATCACACTCCAACAAATCAGTAACCCCGTGTAGAGATAATAAGCGATTTGTGGTGCGTTGAACACCACGGATAGAAGCTAATACTTGGTCATAAAATTTGGCCAAAACAGGATCGCAAGTAGAATTAAAACTCGGCGAAGGGCCCCGAGACGCAGAGGGTAAAGACATATGAATGCTTATAAGTTTTGTATCGCCGTATAACACCAACGGTTTCGCATTTGTTGCGATCATCATAGAAGCTGGGAAGAAATTTACTACTCTACCCGTAGCATCGTACTCGTTCTCAGCACGTCCGGTAACAACATTGATTAAACCAAAACATAGCAACAAAAACCACACTCGGGGAAAGCGTGTTGCTAAGGGACAAAACATACCCCGTGGGGAGGTCCGTAATTTGACTGCAGGGGGCTGCGGGAGACGACGGATCGAGGCTGCGTTGTCCAGCGGTCGGGACACTCTGGGGTCTGGGAACGAGCCAGCGCCGTGGTACTCTTCAGGACATTGTACTTGAAGTCCAGGTTCGGTATTCAGCGGGTTTTCAAGTTGGTCCCAGGCTTTTGTAGGAGGGACTGGAGACGGCTGATGTTGATCTCGTTCCCAGGCTCCTTTTTGGCGGGAAAGGTTTGGTTCCGCGGTTCCAAGGCTTTCTCTGGGCGGCGAAGGCGATAAAACGGCCACGAACGGGAAACCTGCGACGCTATCAGTCCAAGAAAGCGTGGCTACGCGTGGAGTGAAATCTGGATCGCTGTCAAAGAGGCGCTTTGCTCTAGGACACGTCTGAAAATAGTACTTGAGCACCCGATCGTCGAGAATATTCTCCCGAGGCTCCCAAGTGTTATAGCTGTCAGGAAATCCGGCCCACTTGATAAGGAATTGAGGGCGCCCACCACGGATACGATGACGGACAATCTTTTCCACCTGATATACATCGCCATTATTAGCATCGGTGACTTCGTCGTCAGAGTCCTCAGAGTCGGAGATAGCGGGAAGCTGCGAAGTAGCCCTGTTACGGCGACTTGGAAGGACTGGACTCCTGGATTCGAGGACCGTCGGAGTGAGAGGACGCGGCGGTGGTAACTCCAGATTAACCGGTGAGTCTGAAGGGTCAGGAACCTGACTGGTACGGACTGGACTTGTGGAATCAAGGACAGGCGGAGTGGAGCAATTAAGATCTGGCTGTTCTAGGTTAACCTGTGGTTCTAAGGAGTTGGAGACAGCTCCGGCTTCTACATCTAGGGACGGAGAAGAATGAGGCTCATCTTGAGCGGACAAGAAACTATCAGGAGGCAGATCCTTTTCATCAAGAAATGGGTCGTCAAGTTCAGTTATTGGCTCACGAGTTGGCCTGTCTGCAGGGTCCACATAACGCTTCAATCTTGTGACGTGTACTGTAGTTGAAACGCGGTGGTTATCCAAGGCACGAAGGACGCAATGGACTGGGGACAAAAACTCAACAATGCGGTAAGGGCCGTGCCAATTGTGAGCCAGTTTCTTGGACAATCCCCGGCGCTTTCGTGGAGTATAGATCCAGACGCGTTCTCCTAACTGGAATTTCGTGGGTTCCG
Source organism: Oculina patagonica (assembly GCF_052425735.1). NCBI lineage: Eukaryota > Metazoa > Cnidaria > Anthozoa > Scleractinia > Oculinidae > Oculina > Oculina patagonica. The sequence continues at coordinate 20,650,498 of NC_135771.1, forward strand.
AGAAACGGTCATGCAAATCTTTCATTCTCTGTTGGGCGCGTTGGGTATTTTCGGCGGCAATCCGTCGAGCGATCTCGATATTCTCAACGACCCGGGCTCTATGTTCCGCTACCGAAGCAGACATTTCCCGGGGGGGTAGCAAGGCTGGATCACATGGAAGGGCAGCATCTCTACCGTACATCATGAAAAATGGACTCTCTCCTAGAACCTCAGAGGGGGCTGTGCGGTATGCAAATTGGATGGCGTTCAGATGCTGGTCCCAGTTGCGCTGATTGGCATCAACATACATGGAAATACATTGAGCCAAGGTATGGTTGTATCGCTCGACTAAACCATCCGTCTGAGGCCTATAGCTGGTTGTAAATATCTTGTGAGTGTTGATGACTAGGCAGACTTCTTTGACAAGACTCGAGAGAAAGTTTGAGCCGCGATCTGAGAGTAAGGTACGCGGGGCACCATGGCGGGGCATGATCTCATTGACCAACTGGTTAGCAATAGTGACTGCTTCAATGTTGGGAACTGCAAAGCATTCTACCCATCTAGTGCAGTAATCTGTCCAGACGACAATGTAACGGTTTTTGGAGGTAGATTCAATGAATGGGCCAAGACAGTCAACCGCCCATCGCTGACCGGGGCCAGCTACAGGGAGTGGCAGAAGAGGGGTGGTCTGGCGATGCTTTGGGCTCTTTCTCATGGAACAAGATTCACAGCTGAGAACATAGTGCTGAACGTCCATGTACATCTTAGGCCAAAAATACCTGTCACGAAGCTTCGCGTAAGTCTTGTTGACCCCCAGATGTCCGGAAAAAGGAATGTCGTGGACCTGCAGTAACACCTCATGGCGCAAAGCCGTCGGTATAACGAGCTGTGATTTGGGTGTAGGAACTCGTCGTTTCCCTGGGAACCAGATGTGACATAGAAGACCGGTTGGGTCAAGGTAGTACTGTTCAATGGTATGAAGAAGCGTCCGTGCTGCTTTATTATCGGCTGGAAGCTCTTCCCATTCCAAGTAATCGATAATATCTGCCAGGAAGGGGTCTTGACGTTGAAGCTTCTTGATCCTGTCTGCTTGCTCAACAGGGAAGTCAAGAGAGGCGATGATAGGCTCATATGGACGTCGTGACAAGGCATCTGCGTTCCCATTACTTAATCCCGCTCGATGAATAATCTCAAAATCATATTGTTGCAGGAGCAGCGCCCATCGTGCTAACCGGCCACTGGGGTCTTTCAACTGCATCAACCAACGAACGGCACTGTGGTCCGTGAAGACTTTAAAGTGAACCCCATAAAGGTAGCTTCGGAAGTGACGTATCCCAGAAATCAATGCCAACGCTTCCCTCTCAGTCACACTGTAGTTCTTTTCTGCGGGAATAAGCTTCCTACCAGCGTATCCTATGACTACTTCACGACCATTTTGGACCTGACCGAGAACATATCCAAGGCCCTCGTCACTTGCATCTGTAGCTAAGGTGAATTCAACTGTGAAGTCTGGGTATGCTAAAATAGGGGCTTGCGTCAATGCGTCCTTCAATCGATCAAAGGCAACCTGGCAGTCGTCATTCCACTGGAACTTGAGACCCTTTTTAGTGAGATTGTGGAGGGGACCAGCAATCTTGGCGAAATCTTTCACGAACTTCCTGTAATAGTTTGCAAGACCGAGGAAGGCACGGACCTCTTTGACTGAACGTGGCACAGGATATTCTTTGATAGCGCGAATTTTCTCAGGATCTGGGCGTATTCCCTCCTTGGAAATCACGTGCCCCAAGTACTTGACCTTTCTTTGACCAAAATAACACTTCTTGGGCTTCAACTTGAGACCAGCTTCCCGGAAACGCTCGAACACCAGGCGAAGATGCTGCAGGTGATCTTCAAACGTACGGGAGTAGACGAGAACATCGTCCAGATAGATGAGTGCTATTTTCCAATGCAAGCCACGCAAAACACACTCCATAAGCCGCTGGAAACAACTAGGGGCATTGGTTAATCCAAATGGCATTACGTTGAACTCAAATAATCCTGCGTGCGTAACGAAGGCAGTCTTTTCACGGCTAGCTTCGTCCAACTCGATTTGCCAATATCCACTTAAAAGATCCATGCTTGAAAAATAGCGAGTTCCGGTCAACGCATCCAGAGTGTCAGCTATCCTGGGAAGGGGGTACGAATCTTTCTTTGTGACGCTATTTACCTTGCGTAGGTCACAGCAGAATCTGTCGGTACCGTCTGGTTTCTTGATTAGTACCACGGGACTACTCCAGGCACTTGTAGATGGCCGTATAATTCCTTGATCTAACATGTCATCAATGCACTGTTCAATCCTCTCTTTCTGAGCCGCTGGTGCACGGTAGGGGCGTTGACGGATTGGGGCATGATGCCCTGTATCAATGTGGTGTTGCACCCAATTGGTACGTCCCAACTCACTGGGAGACAGGGCGAAGATATCACGGTACTCGTTGAGCAGATTCTGCAAAGCAGTCTTCTGCTCGTCTGTCAAATCAGCATCAGAAAGGTCCACTGGAACATCTTCAGTTTTCTGGGAGGGCTGTCTTGGTTCGCAAGGTCGTGCGTCTAGGCTTAGGACTGGAACTTGATCATTAGTATGAGTGAAGCTTCCCAAAGTTGCACCGCGATAAAGGGTGATTGGCTTGCGTGTGGGGTTGATCAGTCTGAACGGTACTGTATGATCAGTAGACAGGGTCACTAAAGCAGCTGCTCCTTGTAATTGATATCTGTCAATCAGTCTCGGCGAGGCTTCTAGTAAGCCGACAACCCCAGGAGAGAAGTTTGTATCCAACCTAGCTGGAATGATGGTTTCCGAGTTTGGCGGAATAACACAAGTGGACCATGCTCGCACTGAACACTCCTGGTCGGGACAGGGCGTGTCTTCAAGTTGTAGGGTGTTATTCTTCAAATCAATCACGGCTCCATTGGGACGTAGAAAGTCTCGTCCAAGGACAGCTTCATAAGTGAGATTTTTGACGACGTGAAATTCACAGGGATAATTTCCTCCAGCGATTTCCAGGGAGAGCTTCGCTACGCCTAAAATAGGTAAAGCCTGACCGCTTACAGTTTTTACTTCATTGGAGCCGCTTCTACAGAGGTCTGGAATCTGGTCAGCGTATAGCTTGCGCAAGAAGTCTTCATCCATCACTGAAATGCCGGCACCAGTATCAACCAGTAGTTTAATAAAGTGTCCGTTTAGGCGGGCGGATACTGTGAGATCTCTGGGTGGAGATTGGAACACGTCGCTTTGTTCTCGGGTTGGTAGCTGATCTACAGACTGTCTGGAGACTGGAGCTATGTGTGAGGTGAACTCTTCTGGGGTGGAGGTAACAAGTACATCACTGATCTTGGGCTCCGAACTAAGCTGGGAAGGCTCAGCTGAAGTCTGGTCCAAAGCACTTTTGTTCACCGCTTCTTGGGGAAGATCTCTTGTTGGGGTTTCTTCCACAGGCAGCTGCTGGTTGTTTGTTCCAGAAACGAGGGGAGGCGGATCGCCATCTTCGTTGTCAGGCAAAACCTGGCCACTAGTATCAACTCCTCTATTGGTATCAGAATGAGAAACAGGTGGAGACATTGTGTCAGCGGTCTGGATCGATTGCTCAAGGATTTGCTGTTGAATAGCATCATTGGGCAGGTTCCACTCTGGGATATCAGAGGAGGACTGGGTAGACTTGTATGAACTCCTTGCCTGTGCGCTTGAGACGGGCTGCCCTGCGTCTGGCTTGTCCGTGGCTTGGGCTGACCGAATTGCTGCACCAAACTTAAGGCTTTTGGAAACTTGCTTTAGTCCTTGCTTGGTAGGTGTGGACCAAGCTGAGCTGGTACCTGAAGGTTCAATGTACTCGTATTGTGAGTGAAATTGCTCGATAACATGGAGAATAGGATCCAGGGGATCTGTAACGTCGTAAAAATCGGTAACTGAGGGACGTTGAGGACTATTGGGTGGCTCTTGGATAAGCTGACTTGATTGAGGACTAGGCCGAGGCTTGGCATCATGATTAAGAGGCTGTACCGTGTCCAAGCTGGCGTTAGGGATCTGGGTCCTAACAAAGCTTCGGTTGTCAGGCAACAAAGGTGTTCTCTGCTCCTGGGCGTTCCCTGTAGTTATAGGTGGGTGTCTTGAAAATCGTACTACATCGTGAGAGAGTATCTGGATGTCCTCTTGGATCTCAGATTCCCTGTAAACAAGTTGGATTTCCTCAGCGGCGGAAGGTGACACCTTTTGTCCTGGGTTCTGCTGTAATTGGGCGACAAATTCATCATCATACAGGCCTTCGTCAAGTGCAGCTAAACGTTGTTCTCTTCGCGATGGCTGAGAGTAATTTCGATAACTGTCTCTTGGCTGGTTATAGGCTTGATTTGTAGTGTAACCTGACTGATTGTGTTGTGGGGGTTGAGAACGTGAACCAGAGTTTCTCCGGTCTGGGCAGCTACCTTGTAAGTGACCAACTCTACCACAACCAAAACACACGGGGCGTCCGTCACGCGTTCTTTCTCGGGGTTGTTCAGTACGAGGAGCCTGCGTTCGTCTAGCTAACCCACGGATTCTTGCGTCGGTTTCGCGGCTTAGGTGCTCAATCATTTCCTTTAATTGCTGGATTTCTTTTCTCATTCCATTCGTGTTGACAGTGGTTCCGCTGAAGGTATCATTAAGAGCGGCGACTGCTGCTGGCCGGTTTGTTGGAACCCTGGATATGCTTACATCTGTGGAATTCCCAATAACCCGTGGATCGAGATCTTGCTTTATGCTAAGAAGGCTTTCTTGAAGTTCTTTCATCTCTTTGCGAAGTATACGGGACTCTTGATTTTCTGCGGAGTAGGCTGCTATGGCCGTATCTTGTGTTTGCCGTGAAGCTGTGTTTTCAGCCCTTTTTACCAGTTCACCAAGCTTCGACAAGAGCGTTTGTGTCTGCTGTACTCCTTCTGACTTTATTTTTGATCCATTGATCAGGGTGTCAAGTCTAGTCAAAATATCGTCTTCATCCTTGGTCGCCTTCTGGGTTAATAGTTTAGCGAGAAGTTGGTCAGTCATAGTACCAGAGGTCGTAGGTTGAGGAACTCGTGAAATGGACTCTGCAAATCGGGCGGCCTTCTCAGCTTCTGCAAATGTGGTCGGTTTGTTCATATAAACTAGTTGGCGAATCTCAGGGCGCAATCCTTGTAGGAAATAAGACATCTTCTCTTTATTCGTCAGGTCGAGTCTGTTAAATTTGGAACAGATGTCATTCAGATAATGATCCAGTGTTTCGTTAGGTGCTTGACGGCGATTTAATAGATATTCGCGCTGGCCATACCCAAGGTCCATGCTAGAATAATGTTCTATCATGATTTGCTTCACCTGCTCAAAGGTAGTCCTCTCTTCTGCTTTTAGGTTGCGGTAGAAATCTTTAGCAGGTCCAGCCAAGTGCAGTACCAATTCTGTAAGCGCACCCTCGCTCTCGAGCGCGATGCGTCTTCGTTTCAAACGATTTTCGAAAACGTCGAACCATTCTACTACATCGTCTCCTTCTTGGCCACGGAACGATTGAATCTTTACGGTTTCTGGGACGACTATAGATGTCTGTTGTTGCTGTCCAATTCTTTGCAAGGTTTCGGTCAAGGTTTGGATTAGATGTGGATCCATATTTACTTCTATATCTCGATTCGGATTTTCTTCTCGGTTTCTTTCTTCTGGACAACGGGAGTGGTCTTCATGCAGACCCGTCTTCTTGCTTGTATTTATCTCCCTTGTCTTCGGAAAATTCTCGCTCGCTGTCCGTTTCTGTGTATCCGGCTTCTTCACTAGAAACAGAATCGATACGAGCTCTTTTTTTGTTTTGTTTTGGTTTTCTGTAATTTGCGTGTGCTGCCACTTGCTGGTGAACAGTCTGTTGTGAATTAATAATCGGGTTTCTTGAGTCAACGAAGCTTGTTTCTGGGCGTTCTTCTTCGTTGTGTTCGCGGATCTCCTCGACTTCTAAGGCGACGGGCGGCCTGCTTCGGAGTCTTCTAGAGTCGATCGGCGAAAAATCTTCTAATGAGCTGCTTGCGCTGCCTTCACGCGGAACGCAAGAGAATCGCTGAACTGGAGTATTTGGTTGAACAATGAACTGTCCTTCGTTGGGCGGGTCCAGGCTGATATCTAATGCTTCTCGATCGGTTCTGTTGGATGGACCTGGACTGGAAAATGCTGTGGATCTCTGGCGGGAGCTCTCAGGCTGTAATTCACTGCGATAGACTTCGGGTGTTGAACTTAAGAGGTCCCCGTAGCTTAAAGCAAACGGCAGTTCCTTTGAAAGTTCACAATTCTCTTCTTCGGATAAATCGCACTGAACGCTTGTGTTGACCTTAGGAACTCCGGGTCGTTTATATACGTATAATTGCTTAGGTCTACTTCGTAAATTGTATCTATGTAATTTCTTCGAAATGACTTTCTTAACGGACTTCATAAATTAGAAATAAAACTTTGCTTACTCACGTACTTGGGCGACTCTGTCTATTTACTCGGCGCTCCAAGGGATTTACATCTCGTGTGTTCCAACCATTGAACTTGTTGGGGATTCTTCGTTCTTGCTTGTCCTCAGATATTCCAGATGCAGCTACACTGATTCTCCTAACACTGTGACAACGGGTTTTGCGTCTGTGACACGGGATTTGTTGCTCAAAACTCTTCAACGGGGAACGGGCGATGAGAGGCCTTTCTTCGGCTGAAACTGTCGACTAATTGGACTGAACGAACTGAACTGAACTGAACTGAACTGAACTGGGGATAGCTCAGAGCAACCACGCTTGCTGCGAGAGAGGAACTTGTCACGGGTTCCAAAGTACCGAGGGATCTGCTACACTGGAAACAGGAAACAAGAACTTGGACTTCACAGGTTTATTCTTCGTCTCGGCGTAAATCAATTTTACAGCAATAACAACGCTCTATTTATACTAAACGAAGTACATTATTTCAACATTCACATTTCAAAAGAAAGAAGGCTGAATAAAGTTAAATTATGAAACAAAAGCAAAGTGAATAAGTTCAGCTGGCAATTTTGTAGACTAAGGTACAGCTAAATAAAATTCGATTAGAAGTATTTTAAGTTAAAAACAAGATTGAATAGAGTCGGCTTATTTGAAATCGTAAACTAAGCAAACTCAATTATGAACAAAAACTAAAACAAAAAGATACATCTGTCGAATGTATATTCAACCTTGAAAGCTGCCTAAACTCGAATTGTTTTCGGTACTGGATAAAACGAAAATTGGAAATAACTTCTTTTATATTTTTCCCTTGAATACAACCCTAGTTTAAACAGCGACAACCCACACGCGCGGTTATTTACTTAAAGTACAAAAGTAGTTTACTTAAGCATATAAATCGCTGTTTGCCTACAAAAACTCATATTTGTATAGCTTTTCGGTGAAACAATTGAAAACACAGAAGTCCTATTCGAAACAACAATAAAATCCCACTGATATGTTATATTTCCCCCTAAAACTTAACCCATACATTCGCACTTAATATTTTAACCGATTTCCGACAATTTTCCCCTGACACCGGCGAAAAATGGGGGCGATGGGGGGGGGGGGTGCGAGGAAACATTTTTACTCTCGCTCATCCTTACTCCCTCGTGCTTCGCTTATTGTTTCTCTCGCGTGCTTTTGCGTTAAATAATACAGAAGCTGTGAACAGTGAATCTCATTTTTGAACGTGTTTTTTTTCCCAAGTTTAATCTCCGTTCAGCACCCGATAATCTCACTGATTATGCATGTTTTGTTGTCTTCAATGCTCCGCTCATAATTTATGCAGTGTGAATGCACGAGCACGCTCTCGGAGCCGTTGCACGGACAATGTCACTGATTAATCTTGATTTGTTGGCTTCTCTGCTCCAGCGACGGAACCTTGGAAGCGAAAGTACTTGAGTGTCTGTCCTAAATGTTTTACGTCGTACCAAGCAAACACGCTGAAACTTGGTATGGATTCGTGTAACATCTTGTTTTAGCTCCAGCTTGCAAAGACCACAAAACAAATCAAGGAATTTTTGGTAAGTAACAATTATGTAATTTGTGTGTTAATCTCAATCATTCGGCATAAAACCATCCATGTTTATTGATTGTTGATGATTCGGTGTAACTCTCCGATCTTTTGGACTTTTAAACTGAAGTTTTAACTTAGTAAGTGATATCGATGACGTCATGTTTGCTGACTAGTTTTGTGATGTTTTATTAAATGGGGAATGAGTGGAAAGTCGAAACGTTTTCGGATCTTCCATGAAAATCTTCGGAAACGTTCGTATGGCGTTCGGTCAAAACTCGGACAATCTTAGGCGACCTAAGGTCTAGAAACTGCTTAAAATGCAACAAGTTGCTCGAATTGACGAAAGGAAAAAAGTTGCTTAAAGGAGAAAAAGTTGCTCGACATATGAAAAGTTGCCAAAAAGTTGCCGAGCAACTTGTGCAAAGCCCTACTTAGAGCTTGCAATACCCAGCCGGAAAAGTGGAAAAGCTAAATACGAATACTGACCCCACTGGAAAAGCGCCAAATCAAGAAATATGGTTTCTGCGGTAATCCTGCACGAAATAATCGAGTAGCATAAAATACTCGAAATAAATAAATAAATTTGAATTGAAAGCGTCCGAAAAACTCTTTCGATTCGCTAAAATGCCGACGCATTTAGTAAAGCAAGACGAATGCCCAAAGGTCGTTGACGGCTCAAAGCTGTCAACAGCGCTTCGGTTATAAAGATTAGAAGGATTTAGTTGGATCACGAAAAGTGTATTTTCTGGACACAAGAAACGGTCAAATGGTACGAATGGCGAAAAGAAAGATGTGAAATAAAATTAAAAGGAACTCTAAGGCAGCAGTAGATTTGTCGAACGTAAAATTGGCGAGAAACGACCCAGGGCGGGGCGCGCTAGTGTCGTCACCGGGAGCCCTCTGTCAACAGACCTCTCAAATTAGAAATCAATCCTTCAGGATTAGGTTCTTAACAAGAGTTCTTGGTGATAGTACTTATGTATAAATTAAATTAGTCTGCTTCCGGCGAAATGTCCTTGAACTTTACAAAAATGGAACATGAAATTCGGCATTCGGAACGAGAATTGATCTGATCGACTCTGTAATAGTCGGAATGTGATGGGCTTAAAAAAATCAGATATTTCTAAGGCAGCTTAACACTTAATCCCTTAAGGAGCAACATGATAGATGTTTGCTTATTTTATACTAAAAAACACTTAAAACTATATCAACAATGCCGGCATATTACACGACTATTAGCCATGCGTGACCCCAAAATATGCACCACAAGTAAGCCGCAATTAATCCCACAATAAATTAACAAATAAAAATTTGTTATTAGCTATGAATAATTATTTTTAATATCCACCCTAAAATTCTTAAAGCAGGTTTTTATCAAGGATCTCTAGGATTTCTAAAGACTTTGAATGGAACCAGTTTCATGGGCAATTAAAAAGTTGTAAAATTTTATTCAAACGATTTAAAATTGTTGAAAACAAGCATAAATCGCTTCCTGTTTTGATGCCACGGTTCACCGCTTTTGAAATTTTTGTTAAAAATAGTTTACTCAATATTGAAACGCCAGCCGCTTGTCTTTTAACTAGCGTTTCCGTCTTTGGCCTCAAGCGTGCGTGACCACTCACGTACTCATCACGATTTTGTGTTGTGCCGGCTTTTCAAGTACCACAAAAACAAACACGCCTTTAATTTCATGATCGTTCAAGTATAAGCGATCGTTCATGTAATAATTAGTCTGAATTCTACCGGATCCATCAGATGTAAATCGCACTCTTCAAGTGTGGTAACTGCGAAGCTAAAGACGAACTCACATTAGACAATTGAGGTAAGAACTCCAATTTTTTTACTAAACTCAATAACATACGATAGTTAACGTCTCAAAAGGAACGCGCTACTCTAGGGATTATACAGTGGAACGTAACCCCGATACTGAACGAGCCCCTCAGAACGAAGTCCCGGGCTTCAGTTCGGCCAAATTAACTTTTCAGTATAGCAAAATGTACATGTAGGGAGTAAATCACGATATAACGAACCCCCGTTACAACGAGAAATTTTTCCTAGTAACGAGGCACTTGGTACAGTTATATCGGGACTCTACTACGTGAAAGCAGACGGGTACTTGTTTTTCCGATATTGGCGCTAAAGTTGCGTAAGTAATTAACTCACGCACGACATGATTCGACGCTTGCATGCTAGCTTTGTGAATTACCATCAATAAACAAACCTTAACCTCCTGCGCTGACGAGGATAGGAGGCTAAAAAGAGTCTAAAAATAAAAATACTGTTCAGATCTTTGCCTTCTGTCAGATGCAAAGTTAAACTGTTTTTCTTTTCTTCCAGCGTACTGACTTGTCTATTCCTAAATAGGACAAATTAAGGTGAGAGGACTCCTATTTTTACGTATACTTACTTTTAAGTAAGTAAAAAATTTAAAAATCGCACTACTGTTTGGTCGTTGTTGTGCGCATCTTAATAATTAGCGACCTTCAGATTTGACTACGAGTACGAGATCGAGTATGAGTACGACTTTGGAAATTACGACACAATTGTATCCCCCAATCTACAACTCTTCCATGTTGCTAGCTAACACATGAATAAACGTTAGGGATAAGATTGGTGTGATAAGTAATTATAGGAGGCACACGAATTTGGTTTGAAAACTCGTACTCGTACTCAATCTCGTACTCGTAGTCCAATCTGAAGGTCGCTATATCAGACGGCGACAAGTTAACGTTTATAAAACGCGCGCATTATTCCAGAGGTCCCAGAGCGGTCAGAGCGTGATAACGTGAAAACAAGCGCTCATGTTTGTTTTGCCAGTGTATCATGGTTCAAGCACTTCACGTACACTTCACGTACCGTTATCACGATCACGATTCAAGCCACCTTTTACTTTAACTAGTTATAGTTTAATCTCGATTCTTGAACCTCTTTAAACTCGAAGAAGTCTTTTCCCTGGATTTTTTTTTGTACTTTTAAATTAGAATAACCTGTAAAGTTTTAGTCACTTTCAATATTTAACATTTTTAAACAATAAACATTAGCAGTTTAGTTTTTTTTGACATTGCTTTCATTTTAAGTTTCCCTAATATTTTTTTTTACAAAGCTCAACACTTTGACGCTTTAATAAAAGCTTTTCCTCCATTTATTTTAAACCCATTCGCGGCTCCCGTGGAGAAAGTTGACCCCCGACAACTCGAACCTTTGAAAATGTTAATTTTAAGTACCGATTTTAGTTACATTCGCGCCTTGAAGCTAATTGACGCTACTGGATAAGTTTCATTACTCAGCAGGCGTTGTTGGGCCGATGTTTAGACATTCAGCTTTTCGCAGATTATACGCACATCGACAAACTGTACAACACCAAAAACATCTAACCTGACATTGTATTGTATTCCTTGATAGTAAAAATGGCAAGAAAAGGCTTGTAAAGCGATTTCGGCGTGATGTTATGAGCGCCACAAACGCGAGCTAGGAGAGGAGTCTGGTGTATCCTTCCCCGACCGATAAAATTAAAAGCCAAGGTTCTCTTGTGCGTTTTGAAGGCAGTTTGATATCAAACCAGGCAGCCAAACTCGGGCGTAAAAACATGAATATTCTGAAACTTTCAATAACATCTGAGGAAACCGATGGCAGTATCATATAGTCGCTTACAATTTATATAGCACACAAAAGTCATACAAGGAAGACCATAGGCGTACGAGGCGGGGGGCGAGGGGGGCTGCAGCCCCCCCAGTGCCAATTTTTTTCGGGCAAAACGCTTGGAATTCGGGCAATAAGCCTAGAGAAAAATAGAAAATAAGCCGAAACGTTTAGTCAACATTACGTTCAAAACAAATTACATCAACAGGAAAAGTATTGAAATATACCGAACTTTGTGGTTCAAAAGTCCAAATTTGTCATCGATCTGCTTTCGTTTCCCGTCGCAAATTGCTATAATCATGTTCGATTTTTCTCGCAAATTCTGCATGACCCCTCGGTTTGATTCAGTTGCAATCAGCGTTTCCATAGCTTGAGCGTTCGCGCACGGTGGATTCAGTGCAAGACCTTGAAACAAAGCTGTTTAAAAATGTAATAAAGCTAATGCTTTCGACTAACAGACAGATGTTTAGTTCTCAGGACTAGCTTCAAACTTCAACGATTTTTTTTAAACCCATTCATCCCTGAATGTTTTAAACGCTTTTCTATTACTTTCAAATGGGTGGAAAACAATGTAAATTGGCTCCCCATCATTAATTTAATTTTTGCTGAACTAAAATGAATAAATAAAAAAAATCCGAAAAAGGATTCAGTGTATTGACACCTTCGGACGACGCCATGGAATTAATAAAAGAACTTAAAGCAAGCAGGCGAAGTTTGTACACAACTATGTCAATGCACGTTTTATTTTCTATTTTATATGCCTCTTTTTTCGGCTTTTAACCCATGACATTTTTTTCGGGCAAAAAGGTCTCCGCCCCCCCCCCCCCCCCCCCCCCCCCCCCCAGGACCGAAGGTGCCCGTACGCCTGTGAGGAAGACAGACAAAAAATAGGTTTCTCTATTACTTCAAATCGTTTAAATTTCAGACCTTCGATTAAAGCGAATTTTAAACGAAATAAAGGAGTAAATATGTCGGTTGAAATGAGTGGCTTGATGCTATATTTGTGACATTTGTCAACAAACAGAATTCAAACTATACCAGTTATTACCGAATTGGAGCACAGCCACTCTTAGTTTAAGTTCCACATTGACCACAAAGCTGGTTTTGTTTTGCGGTAGATTCGAGTTTAACTCCTTGGACACACATGTTAACAGCTAACTGGTTCGCCTCCTTTCATTTGGGATTTTAAACCTTGTTATGTTGAATTTGTAATATTTGTTTCTAATGTTCGAATGTTCAGCCCCACTAGCACTTGTGCTAAATCAAATACCGCGGGTAAACAAATGTTATTTATTTATTTATTTGTTTTTGTAGTTAAGTTTACACTGACTCTCTGAGTGAGAAAATGAGTAAGTTGAAGTATGACGAATATTGTGAATGTTGTGGATGAATAAAAAAAATAAAAAAAATAAAAAAAATTACGAATATTTAACGAGTCTTTAAGTCTTTAAATGCTCTGTATTTACATGCGTGGCTTGTGCATATGTTAATATTACTATTATTTGTTGCATAAACTGCACTTTCATAAGGACTTTCACTCTGAGAAAAATCGAAAACTGACTGCCACACGCAAAAAAAAACAACTATAACTTTCGTGACTTCAAGATTGCTAACGTCTTTGCCCTTGTTTAAAGTCCCCCACAAACGTAGCCTGAGTATCAGGCTTTTCTAAAGGGGAAGGGAGAAAGGGTAGAAGCGCGAAAGGAAAGAAAACTCCTCTCCTCTTTCCTTCCCTACCCTCCCCCCTCCCCTTAGGAAGGCCTGATACTCAGGTTACCACAAACGGGGCAGCATTGTCTTGGTAACATTGTATCGTCAATCCCAAAATTGTTTCCTGGGCGAAAACACTGCCGTGGAAACATGTTTCTCAAAATTGTTTCCTTAGCGCGCCTACGTGGAAAAATTCAGAACCTGTTTTTTGCTTCTTGTAAACAAAGTTTGCTCACGCAACTCGTTGGAAACAAAGGTAAATTCCTTCCGCGATAAATACTGGGTGTGTGCGCAACGGAGAACAATTAGAAAAACAATCAGTTTCCGCAACAATGTTGCACCTCGTTTGCGGGGGCTTAATACCAAATTTGCGCGAGTTTTAATACTCGCCTACGTATCACGGTTTACCGCTGGCTAGTGTTAGAAATTATCACGAATAAATACGCTCTTGATTTCATGTATAAAGAAAACAGTTATTGATACGGACACTGCCATCTGCTTGATGAAAATCGTAGTTGCTCTTTTTCAAACGTAACTGATAAGTCTACACTAACATTACTCAAAGGTATATAAAGGTCCCGTACGCGCGCCTTATTGACGCGCATTAAAAATCTGAAACTTTATCACGTGAAAACAGGCGCTCGTGTTTGTTTTGATCGCGTGTCTATTTTTCGCGCAATACGTGCCAGGCGGTGTATAACCAAGGAAATGACAAACGTCATCACACAGCCTACAAAATTTGCGTGAGGTATTCACGTACGAGTCACGCTTCATAGCCTGCGAAAACTGTGCTAGACACCTCTCATCGCTCCCTGCAGCTAAAATCGAGCGCTGCCCGGCGCAGGATACACGGTTCGCCGCTTGCCGGCTTTATAAATAGCCTGCGTTCGATTTCATGTAAAGGAAACATCTATTGATCCGAACGCTGCTATCTCTAATAGGAGTCTATCTCTGCATAAGGCAAAGGTAAGGCCTTCTAATTCTACTTAACTGAAATTACGCGATTGTTTGAACGTTGTTGAGACCTAAACTAAAAGTTAACGTTTATACGGCGCGCAGTTTAGAACGTCATAATATTTCGGAAGCCTATTTTATTGACACCACTTGGAAGCGCGACGATCATCGATTCAATTTTTTGCTTGAACTTGTAGATCTTTATCTTGCTATTTACTATCAATTTGAACATTGCTTAGAGTGTATAGGCGTTATTAGCCACTTGGCTTGAAGAGGAAAGATCGGTCAGTCAAGGTGAGGACGAACTTTTGCTTAACATTGACTGCTATTGGAGAGGAAACGAAAACGAGAATTCATTGCTAGAACGGGAAATTGCTTTTAAAAACGCATCTAGGATTTAATTAAGTCCTCAAAGCTACAAAGGTGCAATGCTCGACAGTCAACCAACTAGATATTACACGTGATCAAATGTTACTTTAACCAACAAATAAGCTATTTATAATGTGTTTTTAATCTGCTCTATATTGTCAACAGCTACTTGAGAAAGTTACTGACAAGAATGTGAGAAATTTTGACGAAGTTTAAAAAATTCAATGCGCTTAAATTTGCCGACATCTGACCTCGCTGTACTGCAACAATGACTCGTTTTTTATTTGAGCACCCAGGTTGCCTATTTTAATTTATTTTTAGAGCTTAAAGGAGGGCTCTTACTTTAAGCACAGGGCATTTATTTCTTTTCAAATTAACGTACGAATGAGTTAAACGAAAGAAGAGTGAAACAATTGTGCTCTTACATGGAAGTAACAGCCCCAAAACACTAAGAAGCACAGGCCTACCAGTTCTTTTGAAATGCGGGAGTAAGATGAGCAATTAAGAAAAACGATGTTTCACGCGCCTGAAGCCAATGTGCACTGACAACGCTGTAATTGAAATATAATAGAGGCGCTCAGTTAATCAATAAAAACACATGTGAAGATCGAGGACTGAAGAGGGTCACTTGTTGGAAGTAGGGCGCGAAGCACAATTACTATAACTAGGTTGTTCAATCGTTTAGATTGCTTTTGGGATTTTAAAAAAAAACCTTATAAACTAGTGACTTTCCGAGCTTTAGGATACGTATATGCAAATTTTGCATGTTTATTTTCTGTTTTCTTTCGCTCCACAAAGCAAGTGAACAAATTGCCGGCACACAAAATCACGGATGGGGGCATTAATCAATCAATCATGATTAATTTATCTATCAATCAATCGTTTATTTATCCATGTAGCGCCTGGGAGCCAGAGCTAAAATGAATCATACGTGTAAAAAGCAATAATGCGAAAACAACTTAAGTTCAGTTAATTTCTAACTGATAAAAATAATGTAAGAGAGCTAAGTACGAATATGATAATAGATGAAGAAATGTTAAAAATGTAAAAAAGCCGCCAGATAACATTGTTCATTAACAAATTTGAATTTGAACAATGTTTTGCATTTCTTGCAGTTTATAGGCAAGCTGTTTCAGCTCCTGTTTCAAAGTTTGTAGATTCGATAGCAAAAGAGATCTCGAGTTAGACTTCCATTAAATATTGAAATCAGTTTGACGTGAAATAATGCCATTTTCCTTTAAATTAAAAATCAATATAGCTGTAGAAGCTCCACCGACTGCCAACATCATTCTTCTGTTTTGGTGGAGTTGATGTTCACAATATTCACATGATTAAGGAATTGATCAGTATATTTGCCGACTTAGCGTGTCCAATCGGTGTTCTTAACTGGATCATCATAATCTGATCTATAGACATAAAGCTTCTAATCCTCTTCAGCGCAGAGGCGTTTGTGTTGTGTTTAAATGTCAGCATGTTGTCTACATTGTTACTCCAAAAATTTTCGTCGGACTTATTTGGTGAATACAATGCAGAGGCCAATCTTAGGGACCTGGGTCTTACTATGTCAAAATTAAGATTGCATTGCTAAAATCTGAACAGCGATGGCGATTTGACCGAGGGCAAACGATAGTAACATGCCAAAAAACAAACAAACAAGGAAAGACAAAGATAAGGTAAGTTTTAATTTTCACATTTCAAAGTTCGATTCATTACCGGTATCCCGAAACCTGCGCAAAACTTAGCAACGTGCATCGTTGCTAAGTCTCGCGCATGGTTTGATGAATACAACTACCGTGATTCCCTGCAGGCGCGCGCTATAGAGGGGATCGGGCATTTGCTATGTTTTTAGAGCTTTTCTAAAAATGTTCTACGAGTTTGAAAATAGCGATATGCAGACTTGTCGGCGCCATTTGTCAAAGCACTTTGGTTCGGATGCGGAACATTTAATTTAAAAAGTAATAACCTGAAAATACTCGTTTTCCCGAGGAAATGGGAATATGTTTACACTCAACAACTATTCTATCTATCATTGCTCATACTAACACTTAACATAAACGAAATTCCCCGAATAAAAGAATAAAAAAGCAGTCTAGACGGTGAAGACGGCAATTATATTTAACGGGAGATAAATAAAAAGGCGTTTTTCTGCAATCCAACACTTGCAGGTGGAGTTTTGTAAGGCCGGTGATGGGACAGATAGTAGCGTCGAAATAATGGTTATCAAAGGCAGAGAATCCCAAAGACGAGATAAAGGAACAACGGATGAGAGACTGGAGAACAGTGCAACAGATTACGAGCCCTAACTCCATGAAACTCTAGCCAAAATCTTTAAGGGTCTTCTAACTTAAAACTAAATTTATATATTTGGAGAGGAAGCCACATCAGCTCTAGCTGAGGGTTATGACGTTCCTCTGAGTTTCAAATTAAAATGGACTTTGAAAATATGTGGGTTTTTAGAAGAGAGAAAAGTTAACAACAAACTCAACCCACATATCACACCTGGCCAGAATCGAACCCGGGGCACATTGGTGGGAGACGAGCGCTCTCATCACTGCACCATCCCAACTTCCCATTGGGTCTCTCCAAGACAGTGACGTATACCTAGGTGAAGGGTGAAGTCTTAACCCTCTGACGTACGAGGGTGGGGGAGTGGAAGCCCCCCCACCCCCCCCCCCCTCGCGTCAATTTCCGTTATTTTGTGACTTTCTAAGAAAATGGTGCAATCCAAGATGGCGGATCCAAGATGGCGGCTCTAATGACGTCATATGACGGCACAACCCAAAAATTGCGCAATCTTGTAGCTATGGGCTTTCTACTCAGTGCAAAACGGTTTCGCTGGGCGTTAATAAAACGAAAACCCTGGGAAAGGTTTCCATCCAGCCCCTCTCCCCCCTCCCCCCTTGTACCACGGTGGGTGTATGAATTTGCTTGCACGTCCGAGTGTTTTAAAATTCTATTACCTGATTTCACTGCAGTTCAGAAGCAGCTGACTTAACAATCCTTTACGCTGCAATGGACACCAACATGAACGACTCATTACAAGTTCCTCACGATGGCCCCGCTGCCGAGCGGATACCTTTGGTACCTTTAAGTCGAAGTCCTCGACTGGATCGGCGCCAGCGAGCTAAGGGAATGAGTAAGCTGTCTCTCCAATCAATGGCCAGCGACGTCTATGACGTAATAGATGCTGGAGATGATGACGACGAACCGGTAGGCATGGCAATATTGTTTGATTAGAAATAAAAACCCACACCTTTCGTCTGACCTGGAATTAAAGTGGCTGCGGAACCACTCGTCCACAAAAAACCTTGGGTCATAACGTTTTTGGCTTTGACATAATGACCATGACACTTTCAGAAAACTTTCACCTATTATTCAGTAAAATTACAGAGTTCAATTCAACAGAAGTAATATATTTTTAAATGTTACTAGGGATTACGTGGACCCCACGATTTTGCTAAAACGTGGTGTTGGTATGTATTAAGTCAGTATAAACTGATTTCAGAAATTGTAAAAAATATATGCTACTTTGTTCAAAAAGTGGTATCCAGTTAAATCCAAGTATGATTATATTTTTAAAAAAAGTATTTTTCTCCAGTTAAATAAAATTCCATCATATTATTGCTAAATGATAGGTTTAAGTTCTTCCAAAGTTTTATGACCATCACACTGAAGCCGAAAAAATTATGACCATAAGCGTTTCTCATAGACGATTACACCCGGAATAACTGCGGAGCAACCTCAAAGTTTATCGAAACCAAATACTACAGAAAAAGAAACAACAACAACCTTAGCACGCGTCCTGGTTTTGGCTCAACAAGATTCGCTGCCACACATGAGACATCGAGTTAAACACTCCAAGAGAAATTTTCGATGTATCTCTGCATACTCGTGTATTATCCTCTATAATGGAGCCGGCTTTTGAAAAAGACAAAAACCAAACGACATATTTACATCAATAGAAACCTTAAAATAGTGTTCTGGCTTTGATAAAATTACTAGTACATGGAAGCTATCAAAGGTCGTTATTATTACTTACGCAAGGACGAGGTTTTGACCTCAAATTAAAAACGTTTGGCAGACTTTTTACGGTTCCACAAAAAATGAAGTAAATTTGATAACGTCGTTATCTGTTTGCTAAAGCAGCTTCTAACGAAACTGATTGTCTAGTTCAGTGCTAATACTAGATTTGAATTTTGATTTCTGGTTATGAAATATTGACTTTATAAGATCATAAAACAGCAGTTACGTCCAAGCCAAACCTTTTCAGTTTAAGTGCAATGTTTATTTTGCTGTCTTGGTTACAGGAGGACAAAAAGAAGGTGAATCCATTTAAACTACACCAGGTCTCTTTGTCTGGAGACGAAGCTGAAGTTAAGAACATATTGGAGACTGAGCCTGGTAAGAGTTATACGAACTTAATTAATTTGTGTAACTGAACCATTTTAACTGCAGGGCTGGCACGCGGAAAAAAGGCAGGTTCACCCTTAATATGCTGAAATTACTCAAAAAACGTTTTTTTTTTAACCGTTAAATTGATTTTTTTGGCGCTACGGTGCTAAATTTCTCTTAACTTTGCTAGAAATGCACTGTTTCACACTGCAGTAAGATTTACATGAAGATTTCATGTAAAAAAGTACAATATTTTACTCTACTTTCTTATTCTCTCTATCTTCTTTATCCTTCTATCTTCTTAAACGAAAAATACTTTATTATTATCTTCTAATCTGTTTATCCTTTTTTCTGGCCTGGAAAGTTTTGATCTTTATCAATGGAAAAGCCTTGAAAGGAGACCATGATCAAGTACGGGTATATTGGCCTATTTTACCACTAATTTTGCACCAAAAACTGATCACGTTTTTTTTCGATTAATTATAAGAGGGTCTCAATGGGGTTAACCGTTAGCCGTAAAACGGCCAAAAATTTAGCCGTTAGGCGTAAAAATTGGAAAAATTTAACCGTTAGCCGTAAAATGTGTTAACCGTAAAAATCGCTCAGTAATTTTAAATAATACAGACTAGATCACTTCATCGTCCCAAAATGGCCTTGAGACCTAAAATACATTTTTCAATAATGGAAATTTAACTTTTAACTTTTCAAAACAATGGAAATTAATTTTTAACTTCTGTTAACCGTAATGGAAATAAAGTAACCGTTAACCGTAAAAGAGCCAAAAATTTTACCGTTAACCGTAAAAGCCACCACCCCATTGAGACCCTCTTATAACTCTGTCAGAATGCAGTCGATATTCAAAATGAACAGTCGTGTGTGAAAAGATATATCTAACCTGTATTTGAGTGGTGTAATGGCCATTTCTCCTAATCTCGGAACAATCAGGGCTTAGCATAATAAGAGTTAAGTGCTAGCCTTGCAAACAGTTTTTACATAGTGATGTCTGACGTTGATTTCTAAGCCAAGTACATGATACTCTTCAAGTTCTCTAGTTTTGCGTTGTGTGGTTCTGTGTATTCAAAAGTTTTGTACTCGAACTCCCATGGTGTATTAAAATAACCTTAGTAACCTTAGCAAGTATATTTTAAAATTGGTCCACTAGTTTTGTTGTCGTTATTTTTCGTTGGTTTGTATAATAAATTTGCTGGCACGTCCAATTCTCACCGTTTGCTTTGAACGAGTCGTATTGATAATAAATAATCCTTACATTGTTTTCTGCTCAGATCTGAATCTTCTGGATAAGTCAGGAAGAACTCCAATCCACAATGCCATATTAGGGCGTCACGTGAAAATCATGGAGATGCTCTTGGAGGCTGGGGCTGACACAGCCATTCTAGATGAGAGCCAAAGTGCACCGCTTCATACCGCGGTTCGGACTAGGGACGAGAACATTGTTAAGGTGGGATTATTGACCAATTAATTGCAACAGACGAATCTCACTTTGGTATCGCTCTATTACTTGAGTGTCGAAAGTAATTCGCGTTTGCTTTGGTTTTGCATTACTATACTTAGTCACTGGTTTGAAAAACTCGCGCCACTTTCTCCTCAGCCAATCAGAAGTAAAACTAAAACCATTGGTGACTCGCTCACACACGTTTTCCCGCGCTTCAGTGTAATTGCTTCGAGTTTTGATTCAGGGCTCACTTGATTGTCTGTGTCATCTATGGTTGACCAGAGTGATTACTTTGGTTTTGGTTATACTGTTACCGCACCCAGTTGAAAGTCGTTCTAATACCTTGTTATTAGAAGGTTGCGCACCCAACGACGACTGCTCAAAAATGTCCCGAAAGAAAAGATTTTAGGCAGTACAATGGCTCTTCATATGCGTTATTTATCATGATAAATCCTGCAAAATACCAACGTAAAATGAGCGTTATATGGACAGCGTTATACGGAGAACTTGAACTCTTATTTATGAGCCATCTTTGTTTCTATTTGGCATTTATAAATACCAAAATTAAAAGAAATTAAGATTTTTGGGCGTTGTCTTTGCATGCTTAACTGAGATTAGTTCTCACATCGCAAGAAAATTAAAACTTAATCGGTCTTGAGAGTCGCAAATTCTTAAATCCGCTTCATTGCACTTAAGACGAGGTTTGAGATGCATTGCAGCTTAATTTTCACTAAGAGAAAAAACCTAATTAAAATTAATTCTGTTACGGATTTCGAGGAGTAGAACTGTCCCACAAAGTAATAAGTATATGACTTTTAATCTTCAGGCTTTTCTTCAAAAAGCTAAAGGCGACGTAGACATCAGAGGACATAGTTCGCGGACCGCCCTTCACATCGCTGCCGATATTGACAAAGTACCTATCTGCAAATTATTGGTTAGTAACTTATATCAAACGCATGGTGAAAACAACACGCCGCAGTTAAAAATACAACAATCCCGCCTTCAAGTTCTTTCTTATAGTTTATTTCGTTGTAGATTAACAACGGAGCCTCTACAAACTGCCGCGATGATGACAGCATGACGCCTCTGACGCGAGCTGTGGAAAAAGGAAGCAAGAATACCGCGGAATTTTTCTTTGAAGATGGTTAGTATAGCATAATGTATCACTTTGAAATGACTGACCGGCCGATCGATCGACCGACCGACTGCCTGGCTGGATGCCTGTTTGCCTGAGTAACCGAATGACCGACTGACTGACGGACCAACCGACCGACTGGCTAGCTAACTGGCTGGTTGGTTAGACGACTGGCTGTCTGACTGAGATAGGGTATACAATCAAACTCTAAAGTTGGGGTAGCAAATTTAAGTTTTGTTGTCTTGGAGAGGGTAGGGGTTCTGGATCAATTTAGGTTTCTGGGAAACTGCTCACCTACCCCTCCCCAAACCTAACATTTTGCCCAAAGCGATAAGTAAGGGTTAATGTTAGGTTTGGGGAGGGGTAGGTGAGCAGTTTCCCAGAAACCTAAATTGATCCGGGGTTCTTAGACCCCAATAAAGGACCCTACCCAAAACGTTTCCACTTCAAAGTGACTGTCATTTTCGCCCTGTTTTTTGTTTATTCACCTAGTCATTTGACACTTTTCGTAAAGCTTGCATAAGGATAAGAAACGAATTAAAGAGTCATAAACTCGCTAACTGAGTTGGTGGTCAAGACCTCGAGATAAATATCTCCCCAACCGGCTCTTCTACTCAGTGGTTGTAGGCCTAATAATACTGCATTGTTTTCGCTGGCAGCTCAATCAAAAAAGACGATAATGGAAGATTTACTTTTCAATGTGGATTCTGAGGGCAGCACTCTGCTTCACTTGGCAGTTGAAAGTGGAAGCCCCGAGGTGAACAGTCTCTTCAAAACAATTCTAAATTAAATTTTTCATCACCTGTGAGACCAAGGCTTTTAACAGATTTTAATCATTTATGTTTTAGGTGGTACGTCTTTGTCTGGACAATGGAGCCGTCATTCCACGGTTAAAGGTAAGCAGTATTACGAACAAAATAAATGTTTCTTAACTTGTCAAGTAACCAATATCGTAAGTAAGATTGTTTATCATATATATAGCGAGAATTTTAAGCAATAAACCTTGCAAATAGAATTCTATATTTGCTATATTTCACATGTGAAAAAAGCGATACGTCCAATCAGCTTCGCGTATAGCTTTCTTCACATGTGAAAAATATAACCAATCAGCATCTAGAGTAGTACGACCCAACCAATCACAGCGCCAGAATTCAAATGGTTTCCAACGAGGTTGAGAAAGCGAGCGGCAAGTTTGCTCCCGACGGCAGTTTATGTTTTGAAAACATGGCTACACGTTTTCTTCCTTTACAAAAGTTTGCTTTTTAAGAACTTAATGGAAATGCAAGCCAACAGAAACACGCTAAGCAAAACCTAAAGAATACAGCAGTGATATAAATCATTCTTCAAAGGCGAAGTGAAGACAGGCGAAGGCGAAGTGTCGATAAGTGAAAGCACAGGTAACCAAAGCGTACTATGAGAGTTTGTATGGATGTACTAAGAAGGCTTGTATGGATTTGAAATAAAGTTGAGAAAAATATCCCTTTTTACCGGCGAAAAGTTATAATGAAACTTTAAACCTTACCTGGTGTCACGTTTTTGTATTTCTAGTGCTTTAGAAAGTCATACGCGCGATTTTCGTCTTAACCGTCTGTTGCGTACTAAAAGAAAGACAAGGTAGGAAAGCAAATTCGAAAGGCGAACGCAGGCCTCTTCGAAAAACTCGCTAAAAGTACCTCAAAACCAGACCTAACTCGACCTTTTCCCTTCACGATCCAAGAGCGATAATTATTCCATCTTTCTATGTAATTGAATTGCATTCAAGTTGAAGTTTGGAGCCAAGAACTTCATTTGAATTCACAACTTCGGCACAAATCGGGCGCCATTACGGCCGTGAAATTCAAATGCGAGCACCTAGCTAACGGTCGAGCCTAGGGCGAGTACAAAATCCACCTCATCCGGGGGAGACAGAGGAGACCTCTTGTAAGCACCATCTCATGCTCACTACAACCACTATAAGTTAATTTTTGTAACGGCGGGTAAACCCAAACGTCAGCAACCCATTCAATCAACATTCAAATCTGTGCACCGTTCCGAACGTTACAAAAATTAACTTATAGTGGCTGTAGTGAGTATGAGATGGTGCTTACAAGAGGTCTCCTCTGTCTCCCCCGGATGGGGTGGATTTTGTACTCGCCCTAGGCTCGACCGTTAGCTAGGTGCTCGCATTTGAATTTCACGGCCGTAATGGCGCCCGATTTGTGCCGAAGTTGTGAATTCAAATGAAGTTCTTGGCTCCAAACTTCAACTTGAATGCAATTCAATTACATAGAAAGATGGAATAATTATCGCTCTTGGATCGTGAAGGGAAAAGGTCGAGTTAGGTCTGGTTTTGAGGTACTTTTAGCGAGTTTTTCGAAGAGGCCTGCGTTCGCCTTTCGAATTTGCTTTCCTACCTTGTCTTTCTTTTAGTACGCAACAGACGGTTAAGACGAAAATCGCGCGTATGACTTTCTAAAGCACTAGAAATACAAAAACGTGACACCAGGTAAGGTTTAAAGTTTCATTATAACTTTTCACCGGTAAAAAGGGATATTTTTCTCAACTTTTTTCAAATCCATACAAGCCTTCTTAGTACATCCATACAAACTCTCATAGTACGCTTTGGTTACCTGTGGTGAAAGCAAGGCAAGACTTTCATCGGAACTAACAACACATCCGCGGACTTTCTAAGAATATTCAGGCACTTTTGGGATCGTCTTGGTTAAGTAAACTGCATTTTTAATCTGGATTTACGTGGTAATTATTGTTTAATTAACCGACTCGCTGTGTTGCCACAATTTGTTCACAATTCGCCAGTTGATTCGCCAGTAGTTTATTCGCTTGTGGCAAAGTTTCCTCGATGCGATACGAAGTTTTTAGCGTAAATCTGCGTAAATGTAGCGCACTGTGTTTATTTAAATAAAGTTTTTGTCTAGAAGAGTTTGTCGCCAGTAATTTTTCTTTTTTACAAGTATATTATTGAAATAGCGAATTCGCTTGTAAAGCTATGTGCATTTGCAGCTTTGTTTTCTCGCGCCGTTAACTGCAGCTGTTGTATATGTCAAAGGTTTAAACTGTAAAAATCGGCGTAAAGTGTTCAATGGTTGAATTCTCGTTATATATATAATAAACAAATTACAGCATAGAAAGTGCTTTGTACGGATTTATATTCACTCGTTGCAAAACTTTGGAAAACTCACTCGTTCGCTACGCTCACTCGTTCGTTTTCCCAAAGTTTTGCAACTCGTGAATATAAATCCGTACGGCGCACTTTCTATGAAGTAATCTATATATAAAAGATTGATTAATTGTATAGATTGTTTGTTTGTTTGTTTGCTTAGGCCAATGAATCATGAATCCTAAAAATCTGGATTTAGATATGATCTGATGTATCCACTCGGAGTGTGGATTCTTCAGATCACTGATCCGAGATTAATCCATTTTCGGATATAGGCAATTGCAAAGAAACGCAGAATCCGTTTTTGGATACAAGCCCGGATTTGGATTTTGTCAAAGAAACGCACCCTAAATCTGTATATTATTTATTTACTTGGCCTTACAGAAGCTTTATTGATGCCAATGACCAACTGCCGACTGACAGACAAAATGAAAGGACAGACAGATGCATTGACCAGCTTACTGACCGATTGATTGACTGACTGACTGACTGACTGTTTGCTTGATTGCTTGGTTGCTTGATTGATTGTAGCCTGAATTTCAGACATCCCTCTGTGCTCGCCTGCTTGCCAGAAGGAACGTCTGAACACATTTGGGCTTAATGCCGTCCGGTGACGTCACTACCCGAAAACCGGGTAGTGATTTTGATTGGTTGATTTGAAAATTATTTGCATAATTATGTGAAATTATGACTGAATTTTACCGCGCGAGGATTGTAATTTGAAAACGTTTGGAAAGAGTTCGAAAGAGTTCACCTTCCCAGAAATGAATTGATTAGTCATTTACCTTGAGTTTATTACTTTATTAGTTTACCTACGGATGAAGAATAGTAATGGAAATCGGTAGGTTTTAATTTGGCGGCATTCGTCGCTTCGACATGCAGTGTTTTGCCAAATTTATATGTAATCTTGTTTTGTCAACAAAGACGCTCGACGCTTATGTCCTGCAGCCTCGATGAGCCAGTGATTTCTGAACTCAGTGCCCACGGTCAAGTAGGATATTTTTGTATTGAATTCCGTTTCTTGATGCCTCTGAAACCGTCGAAATTGATTTATTTATTAAAGTACTCACGAGTGTGTTGTATTTGTCCGTTGCGTAACATATTATATTTTGATCGCTAGATAAAGCAAATCAGTTTAGATTAAATCGCTTCCGTAAAAGAATATAGCCTGCAGTCGATTAAAATATCATTCATTTGTCTCAAGGTTTTTAATAGTTTACTATTAAAACAATTTTATACCCTGTAATCCTTTATTTAAGCGATTTTTCTTTCACAATTTCATGGCCTCGACAGAAACTTTTCCGCATGAATTAACACCAAAGCGTAGTGACGTCACCGGACGGCATTAGGCCCGAATGTGTTCAGACGTTCCTTCTGGCAAGCAGGCGAGCACAGAGGGATGTCTGAAATTCAGGCTAGATTGATTGCAATTGATTGTATATTGCTTGCTCGCTTGCCTGCTTGCTTGATTGATTGATTGCTTGCTTGATTTATTGATTAATTGCTTGCTTGCTTTCTTGCTTGCTTGCTTGCTTGATTGATTTCTTGGTTGGCTGGTTGGTTGGTTGGTTGGTTGATTGGCTGATTGATTGCTTAATTGATTGACTCATTGTTTGATTGATTGATTGATTGATTGATTGATTGATTGATTGAATCATTGATTCATTGATTCATTCATCACTCATTCATTAATACATTTATTTCTCCATTTATTCTATTTTTTAATTTATTGATTTAGAAAAGTGACGGAACAACTGCATTCCATGTGGCGTGCGCTCAAGGTGTCATAGAGGTAGTTCAACTCCTTGCTTCTGAAGATGACGCCATTTGTCGAACTAATTTGACTGACAATCAAGGTTTGACTCCCCTGCATATAGCTGCATATAACAATCACTTCGCTGTTGTACAGTACCTTTTACAACAGGTAGGATAGAGTATTTTTGTTTGGTAACTTTCTACTCTTTTAATATCCCAGATTCATATTAAACGACCCGATCCGAAAGGGCTAATAATAACCTATCAAAAAAATACATTAACCTAAAGACCGTACCTCCTTGTAAGTTCGTCCACCTTCTGCGCATCCATGCTTGATTATTCCATGATTTTCAAGTTGTTTCCGCGCGTCTTCAAAAAAATCGATATTTATAGCCTTGGTATGATTTCTCTCCACAAATTAAGGTTAGAAATATCTTCGTTTATTAAAAAACTAGCAATGGTATATTGCAATTTCTGCGTTTTGATTGGTTAACACGCAATGGTATATGAGCTCATATACCATTGACCGCAAATGTGGTACTGAGCCAAAACGCGTCAATGAAATTAAAACAGTTGTGGAGTACAAATATTGCAATTCTTTGAGCGTTTTTAATAAAACAATTATTCCACTCGAGCTTGTTGGATATGAGATCGTCATATCCAACGTGTGCTCGTGGAATAACTGTTTATTAGATGTTCAAAGATGATTTTTTTTCATGAGTTAAATTGCCTACCACTTATTTCAAAACAGTTTGGGCCAAAAATCTTCCAAACCCCCTTGACGAAGCTCCTTTAACCGAAAAAACTACTTCGAGAAAGCTAAAAAAACCGGGTTTCCCGCGGTACCATTCCGCGATACAAAGAACGTGTGGACAAAAGAGGCTCAATTTTTAAATTATTCAAAAGCTAAACTGATTTTGTGCCAAATTTTAGGGTGCTTCAGTTGACCCCCGTGACAAACACCGCCGCACCCCTCTCTTCTTAGCAGCTGGGGAGGGTGCCACCGAGTCTGTCCAGGCGTTGATTAATGCGGGTGCTGACGTCACGATCAAAGATGTGGATAGTCGATCTTGTGTGCGAGTGGCCGTGGGACATACAGCCACTATGGAAGTGATACTACAGGTATGAAATTGATCGCTTATGTTATTTAACCGTTACATTTGGAGAGATTGCACTGGCTTTGTCGCTGTAAAACGCTGTTGAAGTATAATAAAGGAAAGCTGAACGTTGGGACTATATGATATAATCCCGGCCAATATATTTCGCCTGGCCCGGCCAGAAGAAAAAAAACGTTGCAATTGAAAATACAAAGACAATAAAAGATAAGGTTAGAATTCAAGTAAAAGACAAACAAAGGAATAAAAGTTCACAAGAGAAGGCATACACGAAGATATGTACAATAAGTACTAATAATTACCAAAAAACAACTATCCCTTAACGTTTGTTGATACTCTTGGATTCAAGGGTTTGACCGGCCCTATCGCTTTCCTATCTTTGCGTATAGTGTCACGAGATAAATGTACTAGTTCTAGTGGAATAAGAAGATAAATGATCATCAGAAAGAAAATGGTCTGAAACTGCAGTAGGTCTAGAGAAAGGGGCGAGTCGGTTAATTGCAGGTCGTCGGGTGTTCCTTACGGTGGTCTTTCAGACATTTTTTCATCAGTATTAGCTCATTCGCTGAAGAATTTAGGCGGTGCCTGACGAAAAATTGTAAATTAAAGTTGGTAATGCCAACCGTACGGTAAGCCTTCCTTTATTAGTTGTTTGAATGCTTTAGACTGACTCGTACCCTGCAGTCGCCTCTTATAAGTAAACTCACGAAATATGATGAAAAGAAGCCATTCCTTCATGCCTCCCTTTTCTCATGAAAGACGACTGAAGATAATTTAGCCACTCAGAGGACCTCGCAAAGCTATTAAGAAATACTTACTATTTTAAGGTACAGGTTTAAATTATTAAGCGTATTTTTCTTTTCAGAGACGCGCTGCTTACCGATTGATAACTGAAAAAGACATCACAGGGTTTGCCCCAGTCCACTATGCAGCAAAACATGGTCATCTTCAGGTAAGAGGTCTAAAACGAGAAGTTTTGGCAAACACATTGATTAAACATGACCATGAACTTTTAAATCATTTTACCTAGAACTATATACTCCAGTACTAAAGACACTGAGGAGAATTTCACTCTGAACACATTGTGCAGATAGAAAGCCTCAATTTCCCTCCTCTCCCTACTCCACCTACCCCTTCTCCTTCTGCCCCTCCTCCTGTCTCCCCCTAGTACTCCTCTTTCTCCTTCTCGTCTGGTTCCTCCTGCACCTCCTGCTCCTGTTCCTCCTGTTCCTTTTGCTTCTCCTTCGTCTGCTTCCCTGCTTCCCCTAGTCCTCTTCCTACAGCTTTCCCTTCTCCATCTCTCCTTCTCCTCTTCCGTCTGCTCTTCCCGCTTCTCTTGCTCTTTCTCTTCTCCTCCTCTCCCAAAACTTTGTCCTTCTGTGAATTTTCCTTGTGAATCTCTACTGACGAGAGAACATTTAAGCTTTTATTCTGGCCTTTATTAAAGGAAGCTCCATCGTAAATTTTACCCTCTTTAGAGGCGAAAAATTAATCATCTTTTAACTTACAAAAAACATGTTTTGAATCCAACAGAACATCTTACTATTTATGGAGCGAAATAGAGCGGCCACAACTGTGATGTCATACGGACTAGATACGGCGCTTCATGGCGCTGCAAGGTAACACAACTCTAATCCAAAATGGCGTCCGCACAGAACAGCCTGGGGCGATCATGGGCCGGGTTGTTCAAAGCACAATTAAGCTAATCCAGGATGGGAGTAAATTTTGATTACAGTATTATAACTTTTCAGTGCAGTTTTCTGTTTATATTTTCTGTCCTCCAGTTTTGACGTCAACCAAGAGAATATATTCTCTTCCGTCAACTAATCTCAAACTCCACAAAACATAATTAACAAAAACACTTCTATACCATAGAAATTGAACTCTCGTTTGACTTTCAATCCTGGGTTAGTATTATTCGGCTTTCAAGCAACCCAGCTCATCATATATACTACTCCCCCAGTCCATTATTCGTGTGCTTTATTACGTGCGCTAAATCTTAAAGGGACTGTGTCATGGCCGAGTTAAGTCTGTTTTATTAAGTTCTGCCAAATACTTGCTATTGAACTTAATGTTTGCAAAGAAATTATTTCTATGGATCTAAATGACAAAACCATAGCTTCATTGCAACCAAATTTGTCTTCCGGGCGTTATAGCTTAAAAATTTTTCAAGCAAACAATACTAACTTTGAAAACTGTTCAGCCCAACAATATTTTAAAAACCCATACTGCAATCCGTTTCAATCTTCGTCACTTTTGGCCAATCGTATCTTCTTTTGTATTTTCTGTGTTATTAAAATGGTTCTTCACTGTTTAAAGAGGTTATTTTTACATTTCACTGAATGCTATGGCCATTTTCAGTGCCTAAATTTGGCTAAAATCCGTGACATAAGGCATTTTAGTTTGTTGTATGTGCCGTATATGTTATCAGTCATTTGTATTTTGATTCGCTTACGGGCTCACCAAAATACGTAAGACTCCCAAAACTTGAAATGTGTTAATAAGGTATTTTAAAGGATCCTAGTCAACATCCGCCTTTTTTTCTGCCATTTAAATTCGGACATTTCGCATGTTGAAAAGAGGTCACAAATGCTTATTTAAAATTATCGGTGCTTTAAGCACTTATTTTATAGCAAGCGAGTTTAAAATCACATAAAATCAAAGACACCACGTTTACTCGATCTATATTTTTCTTTTATAGATATGGCTGGCATGAAGTAGTTGAAGCGTTGCTGTCTAGCCGTAACATTCGTTCCTTAAACCTGAAAGACAGTCAAGGAAAAACAGCTCTACACTTCGCATGCGTAGAAGGACATGACCGAGTAGTGGAACTTTTGCTTAAGCTCGGCGCAACTGTGGAAAAGTAGGCTTGAAAATATATTAAAAACCCTATATAATTTAGAGATTAAAGTGTGTGCCACTGAGCCTCATTATCACCCTTCCCAGGGGGTAATGTGATGCACAACTTGCGGGCAAAGGATGAGTCCTTGTTAGGGGTTAAGGGATAAGGGAAAACTCGCACACTTATCTTAGAGATAAGGGATAATTGTTTAAATAATTTTAGGGATACGGTATAACAATTCATTTTTTTTGGGATAATAAAAATAAAACTGAAAGGGATAACGGCGTTGATAATTTTAAACTTTTGTTAGACTTTTTTCCCGCCAATAATCTTTTAAAATTATTGGGATTGGGCATGATGCCCACCCCCCCCCCCCCCCCTACAACAGCACCTCAAGGATAGCTCATTGCAAGCTAGCGCCTCGAAGATTTTTTTAAAGTCGTGCGGGAAAACGTTTACAATTTTGCCACAATTCTGCCTGCAAAATCAATGGAAGTTTTAAGATTATATTCGATTTCTTGTTGTTGTTTTTTGCAGGCTAAGCTAAAGCTTTCTGGCGGAAATAAAGAGTATAAAGCTAAAAGCAAAGGATATAGAAGAAAGCAGAAGAAGCGAGAAAAAAAAAACGAAAAAAAAAAAACAATAAAACCTTTCGTAGTTATTACTGTGTTAGTGTGCAAGTAACTAGGTGACTTTTTCAGTGTAATTTATATCCAGCACTGAATATAATATTTTGTGGTACATCTTCAGGGATCATAACGACAGAACAGCACTACATATCGCTGCCATGAGAGGATCCAAGCGATGCGTGGAATGCATTTTAGAGCATCACCCTAAATGTATTAACCTCTTTGACAAAAACCAGGTGAGTAAAATTAAAATAATAGCTTACTTGCTTCATTTGTTACATTAAATCGTGGACACATCCGGGAAACACATTTCTTAGTCAAGGGGCCACAAACTACTATAACGGGTGTGCTTTTTATTTATCATCGTCATCATCATCATTATTGTTATTTGCGTCAAAAAAGTATGCTCGATTTCCAGCCCCTTTTTCGGGAGGAAAAAAGACCGGACTCGAGAAGGCGGCGGAAATCGAGCCTACCAAAAAGGGGTGATCATTTTGAATATTACTCGCTAGAATTTGTACCAATAATACTTTCTAATGTTCTAAATTTGGTTTCTTTGACTAATTTTCAGTGTCAGTATTCCTAGGTCAGAGCTGGAGTTATTCCTTTTCCAGATGAAAGTGTAAGGAGAGAGAGAGAGAGAGAGAGAGTGTGTGTGGGTGTGTGTTGGGAGAGGGGGAGAGGGGGGGGGGAGTTGCGGCGGCGATTAGTCGAGGAAGGCAATTATTTCCAATATTTTCACCAAAAGGGGGTGATTTATTGAAGGACGAAATTTATTCGAGTTCGTCATCTGGAACTAATTATTATGGAGAGGGCTTTTTTTGTTTCGTTTTCCTTAGAGTAATTAATTCGACTTTTTTATTCTTTTTCTCCTCTCATTCAGAACACTGCTCTACATTTGGCTGCCATCCACGATTCTCCTGAAGTAATTTCATGCCTGCTGTCTTTTCCAGAGCAAGAGATACTCATGAACAAAAAGAATCACAATGTTTTGGACGCCGCATTAAATGCTGATAGAAAAAACGTGGCACTTGCTATAGCGAGTCACGACAGGTTTGTTTAGAAAGATAAATGAGAAAAAAAATACAATGAAAAAATTCATAGCAAGATTTGGTATACCGATATATATAATCATTTCAGATCAGCTTAGCCTCGCTAGCGTACGCTAAGGCTGAAGACCGAATGCGCAGTGTTCTGCACGTGGCATTTCCCGTGCTCTGCACGTGATTAACATATGTCAGTGTTAGATTAGGCGTTAAGAGGCGTTAGTATTCAGTTCTCATCGCTTTTTTACAGTAAGACCCTTCGTTGGGACATTTTCCGCAAAGGGACATTGATTCGTGCTCCTTAACACACAGGAACCTTACGTACAAGACCTCCGTCAAAAGGCTATTTCCCACATGGGGGCTCTAAATCGTGGTCCCCAATGTGCCGTGTGCCACTTTAGTCTAATGTTATATAGGAGGTTCAACTTGCTATAGTTGTTGGAGAAATGAAAGGGTCACTCCCAATTTCCTCTTGGCATAGGTGAATTTTTAGTATATGATAGTTGCTCGTACATCTCGTACCCCTGTTTTCCAATAGAGCGCAGTGGTAATTCTAGTTTTGGTTTCCGTAATATGTTTCTTTTTCCGGGAGCGGGTTATCAGCCCGCCGCCCAGCCCCCAACCTGAGGGACCATGGGCTGTTCATCGTCTGGCCTCTAACCTTCAACCAATCTGGCATGGTAGACCTGCCAGGGACCAACGTCCCAGCCGGCACAGATCTCTGTGTCATTGAGACACACAAGGTCACACAAGCTTCACCACCACGGCAAGGTGTCAGCCCAAGGTGAAGTCATATTACCTCACGTGACGTCATTAGAGCCGCCATCTTGGATCCGCCATCTTGGATTTCATCATTTTCTTAGAAATGTGGTTGCTCGTTATTTTTTTACAGATGGCGCGAAGTGCTGACGACATGCACTCCAGGACACATGGCAACCATGAAACATCTTGTGATTAAAATGCCAGAAGTTGCTATGGTAAGGGAACCGTTATTTTTCTGCACCTTCATCGAATGACGTGGTCATTATTGGATCTCAATCTTCTCTTTCCAGTTGAAAAGCTATAACAGTACCTTTTTTCCTTGTGTTTCTAGAGCTTTATGGATCAGTGCGTTACAAAAGAGGGAAACCCTGATAGCGAAGATTACAAAGTAAGTCTTATTTCCAAGCCCAGCTAGATTTCTTCTCGTTTGTTAAAGGGGCTATGTCACGCAATTTTAGGCAATTTCGGCACTGGCCATCTGTTCATAAAATTAACTGAAATATCACAATAACGTCTTAAATCTGTAGACAAACACCAAAGAAACACAGAAAGGCCAAAAAGAGCCATCGATGAGCAAAATTCGAGAAGATTACAACGGATTGCGTTCGGGTAAACTTAAAAAACGTCGGCCCGACTTTTTTCAAGTTTATCTAATTTGTATGAAAGTGTCATTTACAATGCTAAAAAATCATCCTTGTTTGTTATGTGGCTGTGATTTTGCCAAAGAAAGACTTTTGCTCTGTCAATTTAAAGTTTAGAGCTCTAATTTAGCGAAAATAAATAAAATTACCTAAAATACCGTGACCTAGCCCCTTTAAGTAGCAAATTATATTGTTCAATTCTTGTTGGGAATTTACTGAGACCTACCAACAGTTTAGTAACAAGATCATACCTACGAAGCTACAGGGTTGTAATACTGCTGTTATAAAAAAAAATTGACAGTGTTCAGTGGTATAATGGCACAATTGCACAGTTAATTTTGGAGGGGTTACTTTGGAAAGTAAACAATTTACTGAAATTCTAATTCAAATGCCAGTGATACTTTCACAGCAGTCAAACACAAAAATAAAGCGCAATTTCCAGCGTTCGCCACCTCAAACCTTTCAGAGTTTGAAGCGAAAGTTTAAAAGAATTTTGAAAGAGAACGTTGTAAAAAGAGCGGTGGTGTACTAAATTATTAGCCAAATGCCTAGAAGAATAACAATTAGCAAATTTTCTTTGCATCTGAGGCCAACAAAGCTTAAATTTTAAGAGACTGTCTTGACGTTTGGCTTTTGGATTTCAAAAAAGGGCAATTTTAGTGGGAACTTCACGCGCAGTGCATCCGACTACTCAGTGCCTCCTATACCTTCTGTGAAGCATATGCAGACATTTCAGTAACTGTCATTTATTACTGGTGTTGCTAGGTAACGTATGACTTCACGGTGATTCAAGGAACTGATGAGAGGCCTGATGAAGACCCTCTGATGGTACTTAAGGTACGAGCATGCGAGTATGCGTACTTTGAATTTACATTTAATTCTGACAAGAAAGTGTACACTTATCATTAATGTTTCTATCTACTCTTATCACAGACTATGTTAAAGCATCGTCGAATCAATTGCCTGGCTCATCCCATTTGTTTTATCGTTATGAACAAAAAATGGTAAGAACGTTATGATTTAATTTAAGAAATATATATTAATGTTTAAACTCAACATGATTTTTATTTAATAGTCAGAGGACAACAAGCTCTTCTGAGTTTATTCCTGATCGTTCCTTCAAGAATTTAGAGAGCTCGGGATTTTCGTAAAACAGGCTGCTAAGTAACAGCACGTGATATTATGACGTCAAGTTTACGTGACAAAGTTCGGTGTGCTCACGACTGCTCGTTCCATATTCTGATTGGTCGAAAAAGAATTGGAAAGTCTTAAACGAAAATTAACCGAAGATAGCATTTGTTTTCGACTGTATTGTTCAAATAAGTTGTTAAATTAAACGAGTGTAATAAAAAAATGTTTCGCATTTTTAATAGTTTGTCGAGTGTTTTATCAGTTCGTGTATTATGCTCTTTTTAATTGCTTCCGCTCTCTCCCCTCCCTCAGGCAGACGTTTGGATGGAAATCTTTGGTACTCAACCTGTTTCTGTATCTACTCTTTGTCATTCCGCTGACCATTCTTGCCCTCTTCGCGCGGGCTGAAGAGAGGCATCTTTGTGGTTTGAATGAAACCATCCCTAGAAAGGTAACCAGTTTTGGAAATCTTTGACTGTTATTTTTATTTTTCAAAGTTGTAAATTTTCCGCCAGTTTTTGATAACCGAGTATCACAAATGCACTGTTTAGTATCTTAACAAGCTTTTACAGGGATATATGAAGTACAGTCAACTCTCTCTTAACGGACACCTCTATAAGACGGACACCTGGTGTTAGTCCCGTACCTGCCATTTTTCAGTCATTCTACTGTAACTTAACTCCTTATAAGACGGACACCTTTCTAAGACGGACAGTTGCAGCCGGTCTCGGTGTTTTTGGAATTGTTTAATATTTACTTACGATAACTACTTCATATATCTTTTAAATACTGTTTGGTTAAGATGTAACCGTTTATAATTATTCTCAATCTTGATAGGAATACATTTTCTTTGACGTCCCGTGTCGATTCAATCATCCGGTAAGACAAATAATGTATTGGGTGACGTACATGCTTGCGACACTGTAAGCCTCTCACCTCCCCCACTAGTTATGTACTGTTTATCACGTGAACGAGCACGTGAAAAGGGATGCGACTAGGGACAGCGCGTCATCCAAACTCAAAAGGCACTGGGAACGAGAAGTAGAGTGCCCTTGTGAAAGACTAGCTAGAAGAGCGCTTCAGTTAGCTTCTTTACGGTTAGCCCTTAATGATTGTAAGGGCAACATGATAGAGCAGTTTTCAATTGAGTGTCGTAAAACCAAAACCAAAGTAATTACTCTGGCCAATCACAAAGGATACAGACAACCCAGTGAACCTCGAAGCAAATGCATGTAGCTGGCACGAAGCGCAGGAAAACGTGCGTGAGCGAGTCACGATTGGTTTTGGTTTTAGTTCTGATTGGCTGAGAAAGTGACGCGAGATTTTTTAGCCAATCACTAAGCGTAGCAATACAAAACCAAAGCAAACGCAATTTACCTTTGACACTCAAGTGAAAACCGCTCTATGTACTTTAAAAATTGGTGAATTACCAGCCAGCGCACCTGTGGCCGCACTGGTGGTCCTTGTGATGCGTTTGGCCCGGGTACGACTATACACATGTTTTTATTACAGTTATGTTTATTCCTCTTTTTAATTAGCTATAAATATTTCTAAGTGTGTGGGTGATGCACTGTCCCTAGTCGCATGTCAAGAAAAGAATGTAACTTTTAAAAACGTTTTTGCTCGTTATATAATTGTTTGATGATCATATAAAAAACCGCACAGTTTATTGAAAAATTATATCATAGCGGTCTCAGTAGTGTAGTTTCTTGGTAATTCGCTTCTGTTTCCACGCCATAACGGCAATTTTTACCCGTCTAGATCAGCTTCTAGTCGCCATCTTGGATTTCAATGCCATAGAGAGGAGTAATGATTACTAAGCAACTGAAAAGTTGTGGCACAGGCTCCCCAAGCTCAATATACGTGGTGTATGGCACAGCTTGTGTATATAGAGAATTGTATGGGAAAGTCACTGATGGTAAACAAATTGTGTAAATAACTATCTCATTTGAAGTAAAGTTTTCCTTTCTCAAATTTGTCGTTTTCTTGTTTCTTGGGCCGATTTTGAAGCCATTCTGGCGCCGTTTAGTGAAGTTATTCGAATTCTCCAAATTCTCTTCAAAATCAGCGCAAGAGACAAGAAAACGACAAATTCGAAAAAGAAAAACTCAGGAGCTCCTGAAAAACTCTATTTAATTATTTCATTTACACACTTTTTTTTTGCCATCAGTGACTTTCCCATACAATTCTCTATATACACAACCTGTACCATACACAACGTATATTGAGCTTGGGAAACCTGTGGTTGAAGCAGTAGCAAAATTCTTCGTTGTCTCGATACAACAGCAGCTACAAATTGGCTTCACTAGACATAAATACAATCTGGTCAGTTATTCACAGTCTGATAAATATGTTGTGTTTTTTACAGGGCATTCTAACTGTTCAATTTCTAGTCTTGATAATCACGATGTTTCACGTGATAAAGGAATTGCTTCAGTTCAAAAAACAGGTTGGTGGTTTTTTTTTTACCCAGTAGAAAACCATTTTGACTGCGACTAGAATTACTTACTATGAACCATAAAGTAGACGAAGCTAAAGGCCAGGCAAAAAGAGTAAACAAGTTCACAGAAGCATAGCGCGCGCATCCTTCCCCAGTGTTTTCCTAGCCTGCGAGCAGGCTCACCTTGAGGCACGTGCGAGAGCGTCGACACGGGAGCGGCGAAGCCTTCTCTCCACCAGTCTCCTCTCCACCGTATCGCTTCGCTCGCCAGTCGCGCGTGGCCCAAGGTGAGCCTGCTCGTAGGCTAATGTTTTCCCAGTTTTTCCACACGGGAAGTATTGCGAACAGCGTCAGTTTTTGTCTCCAGGAAGCAAAATTTAATTCTACTGTCCGGCAGAAGCTTTCTGTGATTCCGCGCGGCATGGAAACATGGCAAATAAAAAAAAAACAATTATCTAAACATGTTCCCGGAAACGTATTCTCACTTTTCTCGTTTTGCCGGCGAGGCCGGATCATTAGACTCTTTTCTCTGGGATGCTGCGAGCTTGTTGGCATTGCACACAGACTGCTTTCGTGTAAAAATTTTAATTAGATTGTAGATAAGCTAAGATAGAAACATTTTTAACCTTTTACTTACTTACTAAATAGAGCGGGTTTCCCTTGAGTGTCGAAAGTAAATTGCATTTGCTTTGGTTTTGCATTACTTCGCTTACTGATTGGCTTAAAAATCTCGCGCCACTTTGTCAGCCAATCAGGAATAAAACCAAAACCAATCGTTACTCGCTTGCTCACGTTTTCCCGCGCTTCGTGCCAGCTACATGTGTTTGCTTCCAATTTTGATTGGGTGTCCTTTGTGATTGGCCAGAGTAATTACTTTGGTTTCGGTTTTACGACACTCAATTGAAAACTGCTCTAGTTCAAAGTTAGCTTTAAACGCCGGCCACGCAGGCTATAGGTAGTTAAAAGTTGTTTCAATTGTTCAATTGTTACGGCTGTCTGGAACAGTGTTCTGTTACCCTATGACGTCAATTTTTTGAAATGCTGCCCAATCATAGACATTTAGCGGGAAAAAGCTTCATTATTAGATCAGTGATCAAAGAATGCGCGCGTTTTCGCAAAGAACAGAAAAGCTATAAACTTATATAACAATTGTGTTCTGTTGCAGAGACTGAAGTACCTTCTTTCGTTTACAAACTATCTGGACTGGGCTGGGTTTGGCATGGCACTATTCTATATTCTCCCGCCATGTGACTGTAAACTGGGATTAAAGCAGGAAATTGGATCACTGGCCTTGTTTTTTGGATGGGTCAACCTCATTCTGTTTCTCAGAAGGTAAATTTAGATGTTTAAAGAGCGCGTGAACTAGGAGAAACAAGTAGGCATTGTCCACGAGCTAGGGATATATTTTACTTTATTATATAAACTGCAGTGGTTTCGCGAGTGGTAGCAAATCGAGAAAAATGGTATCACACATGTGTGAATAAAAATGATATCCACACATGTGTGATATCATTTTTGACCAATCAGCTCGCAGAGTTTGCCATGTTTCAATGTTCAATGAGCCAAAGTAAATCGATATTAAGTCGAAACATCTTCGGATCTTCCTCAGCAATCTTCGGAAATCTTCGAAAAAACTTCGGAAATTTTCGGAAAATGTTCGGAATCATTCGTACAACCTTCGGACAACATTTTGAAAATTTTCGGAAATCTTCGGAAAATGGTCGGAAATCTTCGGAAAATCGTTAAAAACATCGTAATTAGTAGGTTTATATAATAAACAGAATAATACATGGTTGCTTGGAGATATGAAATTTATCTTTTCATGTTCAAATCCGATATCTCACTCGTGAGCTATCGATTTGAACACTCGAAGATAAATTTCATATCTCCGCGCAACCATGTATTATCCTCTATCTAATTTTAGAAACTTTAAAAAGCACGATTTTGCAGTCATTTAATTAAGAAGGTACCGGTTTGGTAAATTCTCTTTAAAGTAACTATCTATTTCCTATTCTTATTATTAAGATAGAAAATAACACATCCACTACAAAAGATGTCACTTCCGTAATGTTACTAAAAAACGTTATTATGAAGATCGCGGGCCAATCGATTTTCAGAAACGGTATTTGTTAAAAAAACACTTCAGAGATACTTCACTGTATCCTAGCTTATGGCTTTATTACAGTGGACTCCAGATTTCTCGACCTCCAAGGGAAGCGAAAATTGGTTTAAGAAATCTAGGGTAAAATTGCATTGTTGACTTTATAGTAAATCCAAACCAATGGGAACAACTTTGGCTCGAGTTGGGAGGTCAGTGAAGTCGGAATTGATTGTATGTCTATATTGTAAGGAACGAAGTGCCGAATACTCGGCGTGCCGAATAATTATAGCATGGCATCCTTATTTCTTTCTGACAGGTTTTCATCGTATGGCCAATATATCATCATGTTGACGACGATGTTTGCTACACTGTTTAAGGTGTGTACTGTCTAATTTTTTAGCCTTTTAAATTAAAGCTCTCGTCATCATCATAAACTTTATTTAAACGCGATAGGGGTTTTAAGCACAATGCTTGTGGGGTCGTGTATTAAACTTAATATTACTAAATACTTATAAACTAATATATTTCTAAATTAATACTAAATACTTATAATTATACTTAATTGGATCGCAAATGCTCTAAAAATAAACAATTACATAACAATCAGTAACATTTAAAGTCATTGTAATATCTGGGGAGCGACTGAATTGACTGAGCATTGAAATTAAGCTCCAATTATATAATAATCATTTTTCACTTTTCGATAGAAAACCGAAAATTGAGATACGTATTATACGACGAAACAGCATTCCATAGGATGGCCCCTCTATGTCCAATTGATTTCTTTTACAAAATAAGCTCTTTCACACAAAATAATGCCATTTCTCTTCCACAGGAGCAAGACCCTTGCTAAATATTTTTCTATACCTATATCGAAAGAAAAAACATACAGATTGACAAAAGTGCTAGGAAGATTGAGAATCTGTTGACTCTGTTGCATCGCGGTACCGTACCGTTTTTGTACGTTTGTACCGGTACAGAAACTGGATCAAATGACCAAACCATTCCCGTCCCCATAGCCCTTTCGTTTCTCATTGCTTGCTTCTTTTGCAAGCTCTGTCAGCGAGAAAACCACAATATTTGTGTTCCTCTTCTCCTCCTCTCCTCAATGTTTCCTTCTCTGTACGATGACGCGAAATTGAAATTGTTTCCTTTTTTAAGGTCCTGTTGCTGTTTTTCATGTTCGTCATGGCATTTAGCAGCACTTTTTATCTGCTCTTAGATGAGGAGACGGTGAGACTTAGTCCATAATTAGTCCAAGTCCATACGCAATCATTCATGTAATTTTAATTCTTAATTGTCTTATTATATTTAATCAGTTGTACATAGTTTTATCTCAATCTATTTTTAAAGTTTTTAACATTGTTATATTTCCGTTATTGTTGTATTTTTGTGAGGGCCACAAGTTTATCAGTTTGATTACTTACTTACTTACTATGCTTATGAAGGTGATAGCTTTACACTTAAGGTATCACGGAAGGAAAATTGGCGTTTTCGTTCCAAGTGAAATTGTGTGCAAACCATCAATGGTAACGCCAATAAAGTATATATTTTCTGAAAGCTTATTGAATAAAGATTGAAATTGTGGATTTTGTTTACTTCATATAGACCATAATAAGCAACGTCAGCATTTTGTTTGCAATTATGATGTTGCGCAACTTTAGGTTTATTTGAGAACACTTTTACATGAGAGCCAAAACTTTTATGTGGAATTTGATCTACATATATTGGTCTAAAAAACGGTGTCTCAGATTTTTCTTTTCTTGCTCCATTATTTTTTTATGATTTTTTAATCGTAAAAAAGCCCTAAAAATGCCATTTTAAAGTTTAAAAATTTATAAAAAAATAATGGAGCAAGAAAAGAAAAATCTGAGACACCGTTTTTTAGACCAGTATATGTAGATCAAATTCCACATAAAAGTTTTGGCTCTCGTGTAAATGTGTTCTCAAATAAACCTAAAGATGCGCAACATCATATTTGCAAACAAAATGCTGACGTTGCTTATTATGGTCTATATGATCAAAACAAAATCAAAAATTACAATCTTTATTCAATAAGCTTTCAGAAAATATATACTTTATTGGGTTACCACTGATGGTTTGCACACAATTTCACTTGGAACGAAAACGCCAATTTTCCTTCCGTGATACCTTAACTCCTAAGAACGATTTGATCAGCATCTGTGAGAAAAGACTGCGTTAAGAAAAATATAGAAATAGTCAACGACGTTTCAACTTTCAAGTTAACTCTAACATTGTCAGTTCAAAGAACAAGTTCGAATTACAAGTTATAAACACGAGAGAAGTCAAAGTATATAAGTACGTTCTGCGCATGAAAAAAGTTACCCAGTCCCCCATTGTACTTCCTCTTTTTTCCTCATAAAATGTTCTGCAATTTTCCTCCAAAATGTTCTGCAATTGGTATAGGATTAAATGGAGCCGAAACAAATTGTGGAATTGCACGCATTTTAGGCATCCTACTGATCAATGGTTACGGCAATTATATATTTTCAGGATCGCCATTACGTTCATGGTCTGTCCCCTAAGAATTTGTGACATAAAGGAATTGGAGTACTGTAACCATTCTGGAGGTGTGCTAGCCCATCTAAGGTTACCCCTTCCCCCTCCCCCTCCAGTAATTTGTAAGGTTGACCTTATGGTACATTATTACCCATCTAAACACCTGGGTGGAGAGATCTAGAGGCACCAAAGTGTCTTGCCTAAGAACACAACACTCCGGGCAAACTGCTCGAACACGGATCGTTCGATCCAGAGTCAAGCGTGCTAACCATTAGGCCACATAGTTATTTATTAAGACCAGTCAGTTACATATTGCTGTTGTTTTACTGTCAGGAGCCGTACGCCACTTTTCCGTATTCCATGATGACCGTATTTGTGATGACACTTGGTGAACTCAACTACTCTGACATCTTTATGCCGTGGGACAAACTGGAATACGCTACCCTGACGAACATACTGTTCTTTTTGTTTGTGCTGGGAATGCCCATCATTCTTATGAACATGTTGGTGAGTAGCTACACAACTCAAGATCCGAGAATACGAGCAAGGGGAGTAGAAAATAATAAAACCAAGATTTAACAGCCCACAAAACAAAGCCTTATGATAAATAACTCCCTCCTTACCCCCACCCACCCACCCCCTAAAAAAAGACAAAGGAATGCCTCAATAACATAAATTTTTTATAATTAAAAGAACTACCTGAACGAACGCGACATTCACTTTAAAATATATCATCCCTAAAAATATCGATATTGCCCGTTCTGTTTCTAAAATTATACTTTGTACCTCCCCGATAGTTTTATTCTCGAGTATTTTCCCCGCTCTGACACCAACATAAACCCAAAATTTTAAAATGTTCAAAATAGTTTAGTATGAATGTTGAACGTAACGTTCAAAACACCTGTTATAAACCTAAGGGGCAAGCTGAATGTTTTGCGAAAATAAATTTAGCTGCTTCCATAAGCTAGTAAAAAGAATGCAGTTGCTAACTGC
The DNA here is from genome assembly GCF_052425735.1 of Oculina patagonica. NCBI lineage: Eukaryota > Metazoa > Cnidaria > Anthozoa > Scleractinia > Oculinidae > Oculina > Oculina patagonica. Next base: position 20,693,287 of record NC_135771.1, read on the forward strand.
CTTTATATTTCGAATAAAAACTCCATAGAGTTATAGTACTTTTGCCACTTAATGCCTCATGCCTTGGGCAATCTTAGCGAAAATACGGGGGGAAGGATTCATCAATATTCAGTAATTAAAACTGATTCTTTCAATAATATTGTTTCAATTTCTGGTTTCTTTTCTTGATTTGTTTGTGTGACTTTTAGGTCGGTCTCGCAGTGGGAGATATTGAAAAGATTCAAGTTAATGCCTTGATTGATCGTTATGTGATGCAGGTATAACAATAACAAAACAATTATGAACATAATTCCTGGTAATAAAATCTTTCAAAGTTAAACGACGCGGAACCCCGTCAAATAATGGTAGGTAGGTAAAGTCTGTGTCGAGTCTAGTGGCCCATACAGACCGGAGCTTAATTATCCCTGTTTCTGTAGCATAAATTAAAGCGACTAGGAGTATTAGCTATTATTTCTACTTCCCCCCCCCCCCCCCTGGATGCGATTCTTGTCCATCGCAGGGTTACCCCCAGACCCCAGACCCCAGTCCCTATTTATAAACTTGGGTGGAGAGAGGAACTATGAGAGTAAAGTGTCTTACCCAAGAACACAATGACCCCGGCCAGCGCTCAAACCCAGAAAATAGTTGTCGCGTTACTCGTACTAACGAGATGATCAGATTATCAAATTAGTTAATTATAGCTCTAACTTTAAAATTTATGCTTTTTTAATTTCAGGTCGAGTTGGTATTAGAGATGGAAGAAACGGTTCCTGAATCAATTGCCAAGCGTGCTCATGTTAAAAAACATGTTGAATATCCAAACAAGGATGAATCCAAGGTATTTTCACTTTGTAACATCTTATCCTTACAAAGTTTTTACAACAACATTTAAGAATTTTCATCAGACAATACTTCCAAATGCAGAGTGGCAGGTAAGTTATTAAAACAAAGTCGTTAGAGCATTTTTCAATCAGTGTCACCAAACCAAAATCAAAGTTCTCACTCTGGCCAATCACAAAAGACACAGACAATCCAGTGAACCTATCAAACTCAAAGCAAATAAATGTAGCCCGGGGGGGGGGGGGTACTCCGGGATCCAAGTGACGGGGATGTACGAAGGATTTTTTTGGGATCGAAATTTTCGATTCCGGGATTTTTTTGGGTAGGAAAATTTGGCAGGTATTTTTTTGGGTGACTTGATTTAAATAGGGGATTTTTCTGGGTATGAAAATCAAAATTAAGTGCCTTAGCGCGGCCTTGGCAATTTAGGGGTAATTTGACTAGGGATTTTTATGGGCGTTTTTTTTTTGGTCCAGGGATTTTTTGGGGTAATGTCGGAAGACTTAGGGATTTTTTTGGGTCCTGAGTTTTGCCTCCATTCGATCATCCCCGTCACTTTGATCCCGGAGTACCCCCCCTGGGAAATGTAGCTGGTGCGAGGCGCGGGAAAATGTTGGGGGGGGGGGGGGGGGATTAACCGATTACTAAGCGTGACTGAGTGCTAAACCAAAGCAAATACCAATTGTCTTCTACGCCCAAGAAAAAATCATACTAATAAAAAAACAGTATGCAAGTCACTGTATTCAGTTGCGGCAGTCGAACACATGACCTTAATTCCGCATACCAGTCGGATTCCCTGACTGCATCGGTCGTGTCGAAAGCGTCAAGTGTGAAAGGTTTTTAGCTCGGACATACTGTAGTAAATCACTGTACTCAGTTTGACACGATCATGGAGCAAAGGAAAAAAGACAGTTTAATTTGTTTCTAAGTAACTATAACGATTATGGGATCGTGAATTCTATGGGGTCATTGTTAAAGACTGAATCACATTATTAAAACCCCACAGAAATCGAGAGCGTTTAATCTAAACCAGTGGATGTTTTAGCAGAATTTTAACTATTTTATCAGAAAATGATTTCCAATCGTTAGCTCTCTAACTTCACTTTTTAACGAAATCGTGCGCGTATACCTTTGAACTTGAAGAGATGCACACGCGCACCTCGATTTCGCGTTATTAGAGGCCGCGTAAAAAATGTACGATAGTGTAGCCAATCAAATCCAAGCATTTACATTATAAAACTAGTATTATTCTACTAAATTTTCGTTTTTGCCCTAAATACAGCCTTGAAATAACCCAAGAGAAGGTGTTAATTTTGTGATTTTATTCTCCATATTAGTTCTATGAGAAGCTTTTGGGCTTTAGCCGACCCGTAGAGGAGGAGGAAGAGAAAGTTGAAACTCCCCCAGAGCTCCCCCCTGAATTTCAACCACTGTTGGAGAGAATGGAGGAGCAGGAGAATAGGTACGAGCAGGTCCTTTTTAATCGAATCACAGTGTTTAAAAAAAAATACACGTAAACCAAACAACTTGTATTTATTTCAATCACAGTTACGCGGTGATTATCACTAACTGTAGATATTTTTCCTATTTATCGGCGATAAATTTAAGTGTGTTGTAGAAATTAATCGGAGGGTCATAAAATAAAGAAACTCCTTTCTGGCTTGCTGGTATTCGAAAACAGTCGGAAAGCGCTGCTCTCTATGCTTGTTTCACCATGTTTTCCCTTCGCAAGCCAGCAAGTTCGTGCCAAAATACATGGCCGTTTTCAAATCGATGCGGTTTCGCCGTTTTTGACCGTTTACACGACAACGAAACCGTATCGTTTTCAAAACGACCCGGTTACAGTAGTGGTCTCGATCGGTGCCGTGTAAACGAAAGGCGTAACCGTATCGCTTTCGATGCGGTTACAAATGAAACCGTGTCCGTGTAAACAGGGCCTCAAGGGATTATTCTGGGGCAAAGTAGCTTAAGGTTGCTTTTTAATCATCAGTCCTCTTCGCCTTCATCACAACCTCATTCCCAGGGTCTCTACCCTGGAAACGAGGTTGGCCTTCACCACAGATTCCACAGAGTCTCCTCTTTAACGAGATTTGGTTTAAGGTGGCTGGTAACGGTTTCCAGCACTTTCCAGCTCTTATACTTTGACGGGTCAGTAATACAAATCTTTATCAGTTGATGCTACAATAATGGTATAAAATTAATGCCCAATGATTGGTGAATATGTTGTGATTATTTTCATGACGTCACTTGTTACTATAGCAACAGTATAACCTGTTAAAAACACCCTTAATTTCGGCTTTAAGTGCTTATAACTCAAAAACGAGCTCGATGACCCCCATTTTTTATTATTGAACATTGATTAGCATGTTAAGATACAACTTTTTGCAAAGTTAAAAAAAATTCTACGAAGCTGTTTCAGAGCCACCTTAAAAAATTGAAAATTTAAGGTGGCTCTGAAACGGCTTCGTAGAATTTTTTTTAACTTTGCAAAAAGTTGTATCTTAACATGCTGATTAATGTTCAATAATAAAAAATGGGGGTCATCGAGCTCGTTTTTGAGTTATAAGCACTTAAAGCCGAAATTAAGGGTGTTTTTAACAGGTTATACTGTTGCTATAGTAACCAGTGACGTCATGAAAATAATCACAACATATTTACCAATTAGTGGGCATTAATTTTATACCATTATTGTAGCATCAACTGGTAAAGATTTGTAGTACTGACCCGTCAAAGTATAAGAGCTGGAAAGTGCTGGAAACCGTTACCAGCCACCTTAAGCGCAACTGTAAAAGCCCAGACACCTTACTGTTTCCTTTCGCGTCCTAAACAATCCATGTCGTTTCAGTAGTACTATTTGAGCTTCGTCCATATCTCGCTCAAACAATACAATTGTGTATTAGTAAATGGTTAAACCGTGACATATTAATGGTTAAACGAATCGACAACTAAAATAAAACGTCCCCAATTATTCTATGAGCGTACGTTGGATATGAGTTGGCTATAACGATCTCATATTCAACAAGCGCGAGTGGAATAATTGCTTTATTTCAAACACCCAAACAATTGCAATATTTAAGTTCGCTGGCTGTTCTCACTGACGCGTATACCTACCATGTTATTTTGTGGTCCATGGTATTATAAGCTCATACTGCCCTGGCCTGTAAGCCAATCAAAACTCAGAAATGGCGATATGCCATGCCTAGTTTTTAATAATACCTATGATATACAAGAGATATGAAACAGAAAATTCATTTGAAAATACAGTCAACTCTCTCTTAACGGACACCTCTATAAGACGGACACCTCCATAAGAGGGACACCTGGTGATGGTCCCTGCCGTTTTTCAGTCATTTTACTGTAACCAAACTCCCTATAAGACGGGCACCTCTCTAAGACGGACAACGGACACATTGAAATCATCAACGGACACTTAAGAAGTGATTTTTATCATGTTTTATTAGTGTAAATACTTCCAAACTTCATATCCTAAAGCAAAGTTAGTCAGCGCCCTAAGGAAACGCGTTTACCAAGCTTACTAACCAAAAACAATGAAGCTTCTCTGCTTACGTGAAGTAGTGAATTATCGATTGTAATGAACAAACGAGTCAATTTTCTGATATTATTGTTGTCCCAGTTTGTAGGTTTTGGTAAAGAAAGCGACTTTAAACAGGGACTAAAAACAGACGTGTATTCATTGTGCTTAGGTTTAGCTTTATTATCTCGAAATTAGTGGTGTCATGTTTCTCGACTTTCTACAAGACGGACACCTCTCTAAGACGGACTGTTGCGGCCGGTCCCGAAGGTGTCCGTCTTAGAGAGAGTTGACTGTACGCCTGGCTAAAAGTTACAAAGAATAACTTAAATTTTATTTCGTTTTGTATTGCAGAATCAAAGGGATATACGAGCTGTTAGGAGAGCAATCCAAACTTCTCAAATCCATTACGAAACAGAATAAACGACAGGAGGAACCTCGTCAGCCACAAAGAAAAATCTCAAGACGGATGCCCCCTTACTAGTTTTAGTCAGCTCATCAGAGCGGTTTTCACTTGAGTGTCAAACGTAATTCGCGTTTGCTTTGGTTTTGCATTGCTACGCTCAGTGATTGGTTTTAAAATCTAGCGACTTTCATAGCCAATCAGATCCCAAACCAAAACCAAACGTGATTCACTCGCGCACGTTTTCCCGCGCTTCACGCCGGCTACTTGTATTTGCTCCAAGTTTTGATTGGTTAACTGGATTGTCTGTTTCCTTTGTGATTGGATAAAGTGATAACATTCGCTTTGGTTTTATGACACTTAATTGAAAACTGCCCTAAGTCCCTTTCTTATTGTCAATATCCTTAGCCTAATTTAGCCTGGAAGGAGTGCACACATTGTCGCTAATCTCATACTATTCTTAAATAACATTCAAGCAACCAAGATCAACCTTCTTGACTTAGGTTAAACAGCATCAGGAATCATTTTGCTCTGTCAATGTTTTAGTAACTTGATCTTACGATTTTAAAGGAGCTACAACGTACGAATCGATATTTGTCAAGTTTGTCATTCGTAATCTGTCTTAATCTTCGTCAGCCGAAACCATCCTTGTCTATTTTTGTGTTCTTTTTACTCCGATGGTGTTTTTCTACATCAGAAAACTACTATTTTGAGGTTTCCTTCAATTTGAGATACCGTGGCATAGCTCACTTAAAGCTTGATTTATCGAAATTTCGTAGCTTTTAAAGTGTTGCAATTGCATTTTACAGCTTCAATTGGCTTTTTAATTTTGGACGTTTTGTATCATTTATAATCCATGAAGCGCACTTTTTCAAGTGTATGACGTCATTGTGGCATGACATGACGTCATAATTGGCACGTGATAGCTACTAAGATAAACATTTGTTTATGGTTTGTACAGGCAGCATACTTTTCGCTGATTTTAGTTGCTTTAGTTAATAGCATTTCGCCTTTCAAAACTTTTATCTATTACAATATTAGCCTAAACTAGCAATGTAACCACAGGTAGCTTATTGTTGTTTGTCCGTGTATTACAACAGCCAACCACTTTAAAGTTTAAAATAAAAATAACAAGATTAGATATAGAAGTGTTCTTGAATAAATATAGTTTGCTTTTCTCTTCCAAATTGGGAGTTTCTGTCATCCTTATAAACCAGGGTCTTTTTAAAGCACAGTTAACTGACTGGGGAGGGGAGGGGGCATGAGCGAGTGCCCCACCCTACTACCATCCATATTCAAGGAGGGGGGAGGAACAGGAAGATAAATCTCCCTCCTTCCTACTTTTTGCGCCAATTTCTCCCTCCTCCCTACTTTTTGAGCTAAAATTTAATTTCTCGCTCTTACCTATTTTTTGTCAAAATTTCTCCCTCCTCCCTAATTTTTTGGCCATTTCTCCCTCCTCCCTATTCTGTAAACCCCCCCTTCTTCAAGGGGTTTGATTTGACATTTGCAAACTGTAGACTCGTGGCCTCGCCTACTAACACGTGCACAATTGCCAGACAAACTCCCATTTTCGCAAAAATATTTAACTATGAATCATACAAAAGATGGATTTTGGTTAATGACCACCTCGCCATAAATTCCCATTTTCAAGCTGAGGACCCCTATTGTTTTAATATTAACGCAAATATTAGAGGACTTGGTTTTGGGGGAATCCCCATTTAAGCGAAATATCAACCCATTAATATTTAAACAATAGGAATTGGATGACAAACTATCGCGTTAGAGAGGGTACGCATACACATATTTCTGGCAAATTCTCCTGTCGGAAGAGTTTTTTAGGCTTAAGTAAAAACTAGGAGAAACGTATTGTTTCAATGAAATCACTATCTCGTATGCAAATCGCCATTTTAGCGCAAATATATATGAAGCCATGAATTGATTAATGAGCTACAGAGTACCGACCTAAATTTAGCACCAAATTAATTTGGAGGAAAAGTGAAAACCCATCGATCAATCGCTCCTCCGCAGGTAGTCAATTTTTCAACCCGCCGCCACCCCGAAGAGTACGCGCGTTCCCCTCCCCTCACTCCCACCATCCCCCCCCCCCCCCCCATTCCCCAAACCGACCCATGACCGCGTGAAGTACTGGTGCCTAGGCAAGCAGAAAAGAAAGATGGCGGACATTTTGAAAACGTCCGATCATTTACCAGTGATTTATCAACTGTGGAATACAGTTTTCATGTCTTGTGTAGTCCTTTGGTGAGTTTTAAACGCCTGGAACGTTTATTTCGGAGAGAACAGCTTGCAAGGCGCTCTGTTTTGGAAGCTCAACTTGGTGTAATGGCATGAAGCTCACGGCGTCAACCTTCAAGCTTTTATTGGTAAGTAAATCGAAGTAAACAGCGTTCAAATACCTTAGAGAGTTAAAGTATAGTAGAGAAATGATTCGTGGGAAGTTAATTTGCGCTTATGTTCAAAAAATGAACTAAACGTAAGCTTGAATATGACACTGACTATCTGTAAGCTTCTAATTAATTCAACACGTGCTTGTATATAAATGCGACAAGACTGACAAATTTTTGCGCAACTCTTAAGCAAAGCTCAAAACTACTTAACAGTTAGTATGGTCCAAATTGAATCGAATTAAACACATATCTAAATTGTTTTTTGCATTTCTACCCCATCCCTAGCAACTTTACCACCACTCCCCCCCCCCCCTTTCAGGCATGTACTTTTTTTCTCTTACAAATACCTCATTTTTGTATACAGTGCTCGACACTAACTTTTTTGGATACCAGGCAATTGGCTAGTAGGTACAAATAATCACTAGCACACAAGGACAAGTCACTAGCCCCACCCCCCCCCCCCCTTTAAAAAATTAAAAACAGGCAAGTTTGAATCAGCTTATCTCTTAGCGCTATATTTGTTTGAGTCCACACAAATACATCTTTTCTTCACTGAGTCGCTGCAACGATGCTATCATCCAACTTGGTTGAGAATTTTCTTGACCGTGGATCGCACTTCTTTTTCTCTTCATGCTGTGTGTGGTCCTCTGGTGAACAATGTAAATCTGGCTCATGATTATCGGCCCTTGAAGGCGGTCTTCTTGTAGGTAAAGTGTTACAAAAGCTTGAAATCATGCTCGCGCAGTCGCTCGTGCAAAAACCCCAAGATGGCCGACTTATTATGGCGCTCTCCCAGTTCCCTTTTGAGTGTCATGGAAGCGAGGACAGAGGGTCTTTTCCAAGATGGCGACAGGTTTGCGAGTTGATTGTACGATATAAACCCGTATGCGATGTGGGTCGCAAGCGCTCTGGTTTAAATTACTCAAGCTATGGAAACTAGACGGTCACCCTGATGAAGGTTTCTGGGAGAAAAACTTCCCAAGTTATAGAGTTGTAGTTGATTTATTTTTCCACGAATCTTACTAGTCTATGGGCTAGTAGGAGCGTACTTTTACTAGCCAAGCATGAAATTTTACTAGTCCTGGGCTAGTGTACTAGCATTAGTGTCGAGCACTGGTATATTAAGTAATTTGTTATAACATGATGAAGGTAAAGTTAAATTAACAATGACTATTTAAAAGTTATTCCAGGAGCATTTGTTAAATATGAGATGGTACATAGGCTATAACTACATGTATCTCATATCCAACAACTGCTAGTGGAATAATTGCTTTATTTCAAACACCCAAAGGGAGTTTTTCAAAAAGCTGAAATTTACACTGTCTTGCTGAAGAGGCTCATGGCGGTGGAATTAAGCTTTTTGAAAATCTCACTCGTGCAAATTAATTCCAATTATGCCATAACCAAGATAATTCTCGCGCCGGCCCTGATTGGTAAAAAATTATGGCCGATCAGAGTATAGACCATGAAAGTGATGTCAGATCACACCATGCACACGTGCGGGCTAAAAGATGTGTAAGTTTGGTCTCCATGAATGAAAGCGAATTTCATCGTGTTTTGTTTGAATCAAGTACGCATTTGTTGTTTTAATTCAGGGTTGGACTTCTACTCAGGTGATCTGTCGAAAGAAAATTGACCAGACTTTTGAATTTTTGGTTTAACGGAAAAGAATGGTGCTAGCGAACCGGCAGCGGACTGTCGATGTTCAGTGAACAAGCGCTAACAAGATGGCGATCTTCAGAAAGAAAAATAATCTTGTTTGCTTGATGTGATAGGCACACTCTCAACAAGAGAGGAAAAGGTTGTTCTTTCAATTCTTGTTCATCTTCTTTTGTATCATTGTCGTTTTTACATGTCGGGCAGGAATCTTTTAATATGTTCCACCGGCAAAGTTTCTTTATCGTTAATACTTGTTCGAGTTTGTTACGGTATAAAACAAATCGACCACATTTTTCCGGAATCTTTTAATATTTCCCACCGGCAAAGTTTCTTCATCGTCAGGCATCGCTTTTGATTAATACTTGTTGGAGTTTGTTATGGTATAAAACAAATCAACTACATTTTTCCATGGTCTACACTCTTATACATACTGTAGACCATCTATTAGAAATGATGCCATAAAATGTCCAAAACTTTGCAGTGAAACCACTCTCCTAACGGCTCGTGGTTCCACTTGAGTTTTGAACAATTTCTGACATTATTTCTATGGTGTATAAGAGTGTAGACCATGGAAAAATTACCCCCCCCCCCCCTAGCCCCCAAAACAACACCAAAGTTCTGCCACACTAGAGGACCAGTAGAATTACAAGGTTATGAGAGCTGCCACACTATACTGCTCTCACACGCAGCTTACAAGTAACAAATACTTATTACGGTCAAAGTATTGAACATACACCTGTACTAATTAGACTATGCATTATTTTTATCTTCAAGGACCTGAATTCCTGACAAGAAGAGGAGATATAAATCTACACTGGAAGACAACAGACCAACAACGTGCACCAAACCAGATGGAGGATTAAGACTACCGGCGCATTTGATGAATGTGGTAAGTATTTTATTATCGTGTTGTTTTAGATACATTCATGTAGACATAGTAATATGATACAAAAGAATAACATTAACAAGAAGCATAACAAAGCTTAAGGAGGCTCACAACAATTTTCACTTTCCAGCTCTCATACTTTGATGGGTCAGTGCCACAAATATTTATCAGTTACTTCTACAAAAATGGTATCAAACAACTGCCCAATTTTCAATTTTCGAACATTTATGGTGGCTCTGAAACCGCTCCAGAGAAATTTTCTAACTTTCCAAAAAGTTTTATCTTAACTTACTGATCATTATTCAGTAATAAAAAATGAGGGTCACTGGTCTCATTTTTGAGTTATTTACACTTAAAGCTTAATTTAAAGGATGGTGTTTTTTAAAAGGTTACCATATACCTTCATGGGTGTCCTTAGCCAAAAAATTGTAAGCGCGCTCCTTTACACTCAGCCACAGTAAACTATATATCAATACAAAGCTAATACACTGTACTATCTGATAAAAATTATTTCGCTCCAATTCTATTTAACCGCACGGAAAGAACGGCCCAGAAACCCAAAATGACTGGTGTCGCTTCTAGTGAATTTATCAGGTATCGAATTCAGCCGCACAGACAAAACTTCTGCATAATATAGATTAGTCACAAGGAGTTAATCTTCAAAACCGTGTAAAGCTTTATAGACTGCAAACAGTTGCATCTTTTGCGATTCCACTCGGTCTTTGAAGAGAAAAAAACGACTGTTTTGCAGTCTAGAGGCTTCAATAAGCAATATTTCAATTGGTTGCTTCGCAATTTATCTGTCAATTTTGGTTTAAAAAAATTACCCATACTGTACGTGTAACGAGAAGAGCCATAGCGGGAGATCTATTTCAAAAAATAGAAATCCATCACACGGTTATAATTTTTTTTTTTGCTAAATGTCTTGGGAATCTTCAGACCAAATTTCAAGGCAGTCCGTAAAATTCTCATACCCTTTAAATTAATTTCAAGAGGAGACACTTACATAAAAACAAAGTCACTTTTTTTCTCTTCTAAGAATTTGGGGATGCTGGCCTTTATGGCGACCAAGCACTGAAGTTAATTTTTAGCACTGTGTACAGAACTGCATTGACTACAGGGAACAATTAAATTAGTAAACATGTTTCATGAAAAAGGCTACAGGAATTTTTAATCAAGACTGGCTCGACTTGTTTCGGTGTACATGTACATGTAATTCAAAATCCTTTAACCCTGAAAATGTTTTTTAACTGCAATGTTCATGTGTAACAAATTTTAAAAAGCCAGGTGGTTAAAACTTAGACTTAGACTTAACACTGTGTCCTTTATTTTTAGGAACCTAATACCGTGATTATTCCTGACAAGAGGAGAACATTAGAAAGAGGACAGACCAAGACAGACAAAACCACATGAAGGATTAAAACCAGACTTCAGATAGACATGGTGAGTGTATTTTTTTGATGGTCCCATTATTAATGTGGTAAATACATACTAAATGCTTCTTCATATGAGCCTGGTTAACTGAGCTGGCCTGGTTTCTGAGATCGCGCCTTACCACTATTTGTTGTAGTTTTCGTTTGCAGAGATCTTGGTTTTTACGGCCAAGGTCTCCATTACCGTGATAGCGAATTTTGCTATATGAACACTTCATACTGGTAACTGAGATGACATTTTATTTGTTTTCAAACATGCAAATTTATCTTTTCCATGAAAGGGTGACCATTACTAGATTATTATAACTGCATGTTTCCACAATTTCCAAGACCAGTCCTCTTTCAGTCATTCAAGAGTTTTTAGACTTAATTATGTACAGCAACAAAAATATTATCATCTACACTTTTCAGTAGTTCTATTACTGACAGAAAGGCGCTCAAAGTGTGACCACTTTTAATTTATTAATTTTTTGTGCAGATTTAATCAATCAGAAGTACTGCAAGCTATCCACGGCTTTTGATTGGATTAAATCTGCAGAAAGATGTGAATCAAATAATGATCACACTTTTGTCGTTCTTTAATACTTGTTTGTTAAAGTGCTACTATGATCAAATTTTCACCCTTTGAAATAAAATTATTATTTTACTAGGTGTTTCATAGAGTATTTAACGAAAGATTCAAAATGGCGTTTTCCGTTTTCAAATATCTTTTTTAGTTCCAGAGATATTTAAGCTTAAAAAAATCGTAAAATATGCAAATTAGAGGAGTGATAACGTCATCTACTCAACCCAATTTTATTGCAAGTACAAAAATTGAGTTTTCTCAGTCATTTTTCTGCAGAGACCGATGAAACTTGGCAGACTAATAGTTCTGCAGGTGATACACTTACACACTTAATAAAATTATGTTACCCTGGCAACTATCTCTTTTTCAGTCCCCACCAATTTGCTTTTAATGTTTTAGAATTTTTCAGTTCGGAAAACTGAAACCCAGCCAAGACGCCTGCTTAATCCATTCATATGCTTGCCAGAGCATGCATGGGAAGTATCATCGGCAAATATCGAAAAGAAATGCCAGAATTGGCCAGAAAAGCCTTAATAGCATAGAGGTATCTGGAACCTAGTTTGTTGCCATGGCAACCAAATTGTTAAGTTCATATTGTGAAACACAACTAGCAAAGTGTTACTGCAAAAAATCAGAGAGTTCCAATACAAATTGGCTGAGATATCACTATCTTTATATCCAGGCATAACTAATCAATGACATCAATGAAATCAATGAGTAATCAATGGGTAATCAATAGGTAATCAGTTGATTAGTCATTGATTATTGCCGATGATCAATGAGTAATCGATGACTAATCGATAGGCCACAAAATTTTTGGTCATCGATTAGTCATCGATTGCATCGATTAGTCATGGATATAATCTCGTGGTTGAAAACCGGAACTTGTAAACGTATTCAATACTCAAGCTGGTACACGCCATAACAATCTAACAATAATATCATGGTTACAAGTGAAAAAAGCAAAGAAAATAAAAGTGCTTGCAGCTGTTCCGGTGCGTATGTGTATGTAAGTGCTTATGACGGCTGTCTCCCTAAGCCGAAGCAGGTCTACTTTGCTGACAAACATCCACCGAACAAAATCTATAAGTTAACCACGTAGTCGATTCTTGTCTCCGTACTTGTTAGTTTCATTTTCAGACTGGTTGGTTTTCCTGTTCAATTGTTTTGTTATTAAATTAAGAGTTGGGTAAAGTGAAATATTGAAATATCATCTGTATTTGTGATTAGCCCTTCACGTCTTGACATGCTGGAAGGTTATTATTTTGACCTTTTGTGAAGGCGTAATTTCGTCAACAAGAATGCCAGTTATAAAGCAAAATATGACTAACATACACTGTAGATAAAAAAAATCACAAACAAAAAAAGTGGTACAAGAAAGCAAGGAATGTGTCTTTTGTGTGCCGTACAATAGTTGATGAGTAATTGATGGGTCATCGATGAGTAACCAATGACATCAATAGGTAAACAAATACATCAATGAGTAATCAATGTCATCAATAAGTAATCGATAGGCCACAGAATTTTTGGGCTTCGATTAGTCATGGATTACGCATTGATCATCGCCAATAATCAATGACTAATCAACTGATTACCCATCGATTACTCATTGATTACCAATTGATGTCATTGATCATCGATTAGTTATGCCTGGTTATATTTGATCAAAATTTGGTTGAGTCTATGACATCACAACTTTGCTAATTTGCATATTTTAAAAACTTGAATATCTTTGGAAAGAAAAGAGATATTTTAAAAACTGTAAATGGCAATTTTCTTCTCATATAGAGTTCTTGATAATATTTTAAAACGGCCACAAAGGAAACAGGCGAATTTCATCGCAGTAGCACTTTAAGTTTAGGCCTGAATAATCCTGTCAAATTTTTTTATCTCAGTAACTGGGCTGAAATTTCCTACATGAACAGTTCTAAGACAAAAATCATCTCACTAACTAAACTGGGCCAGCCTGGTTACTGAACTCATATGAAGAGACCCCTAATGATAGGTACATGTAATAAGGGAATACAGGTAATAATAGACTTTTTGACCACTTGAACATCGTTTTGAACAAGGTTGTGATTATCACTTAAAACAAAAACTTAAGACGGATTCCGCTGAAAGTTCGAGCAATGAGTGCGAAAATTAAGTACCAAAAATCTACTCATTGCACGGCAACATTTTGTATACTATTTAAAAGATCTCATCGAAATTTATTTGTCTTAGTGACCCCGCAATTAAATTCTAAAGCATTCTCGAGAAAATTAAAGTCAAACCTCGAAAAAATGTATTAAACGCGCGCCATTTTGTTTTGAACTGGCGCAAGACGTCCGTTTTAACTGAAATAAAGACAACTTCAAATCCATTTTTCTCTCGCGGGGTCAGCTTGAGTGCTAAATTTTTGGCAGGTTTTTGTTAGCTGTACTAAAACTGTTGCCATGCTAAGAGGTCTTTTTAGTAACTTTATTTTTGCCTGTATTGCTCGAAAATTGTGCGGAAACCATCTTAATTTAAATGACCTGCACATTGTTAGGCACCATGGAGACAATATAAATAGCTTGTAAAATTCATTAACTATTTGTGAGGGTGCAAACCAATCGGAGCACAGTATTCAGATCACAGGGTGTACACATTCAATTGTAAACCCCAATACAAATCAAACAATCAAATTAACTTTTGATATAATCTCCTGCTTAGCTAATTAGTATTCATTATTTTTTGATACAGATCTCTACCGAATCGCATAACAATACTTTGCATTCAATTTACTGTTTTCATTTCACAAGTAGAATAAATTATTTGCGTCTGATCTGTATATGGCCATTTACAATGGCTCGCCTTTCGGCTCGCCAGTGTAAATGCCCATACAGATCTCCCGCTCATATTTAACTCCTTCATAAAGAACAGTCAACTCCCACTATAACAGACACCTTCAGGACCACACTTGGTGTCCATAAAAGAGGAAGTCTGTATAGCAGGGAGATATTTTGGGGTAATTCTTATTTACCATGCATGATTTAAACTGATGTCTGTATTAACAGGGTTTTCATAATAAGTATCCTCAAGGTGGGAGTTGACTGTACAAACATAATGTAAATCATAGACAGTAAAGTTGAACCCCCACTAACAGCCACGCAGTTCTCATAACCACACCTGCTCATTTGCAATAAATTGAGTAATTGATTGCTGGATTCTTTTTCTCACTCAGACTGTGGACTCAGGACCGTGGACCAAGGATCGTGGACTCAGGATCGTGGACTCAGGACCGTGGACCAAGGATCGTGGACTCAGGACCGTGGACCAAGGATCGTGGACCAAGGATCGTGGACAGGGCAGGCGTGGACAAGGGTTGTGGACCAGGACAGTGGACCAGACATGGACTCCTGACCATGGACCAAGGATCGTGCACTCAGGACCGTGGAGAAGGATCATGGACTAGGACGGACCGCGGATCGGGGACTCAGACCGAGACCTGGATCATGGACTCAGGACATGGAGCAAGGATGTGGACTCAGGCCATGGACCAGGGATCGTGGACTCCGGACAGTGGACTAAAGGATTGTGGACTCTGAACCATGGACCAAGGATCATGGACTCAGGACTGTGGACCAGGGATCAGGGACCCACACCACAGGACAGAGGATCAAGGACAGAACACCAAGGAACAAGCACTGTGGAAAGCAAGCCTGGGATTATCAGGAACTGACACTCTAAAGCTAAACTGTAAATATAGTTTGTATATTGAGATAATGAATCATCAACAAGTGTTTACCATGAAATCATGCGCATACTTCAATATTATTTTTGACTTTGATTTGTTTTAGCGAAATAATCATTTTAAAAGTAAATGATTTAACAGCGATGCTGTCTTGTGCCAAATTACACCAAATTTGTTTCTCATACCTCATGGTAAACATTTGTTTTCAGTACTCACTGTTTATTACCAAGTTACAAGTGCACAAAGTGATACAGATTATTTTGTTATTTGGGTCATAAGCAAATTGGGGGAAAATCCTGTTGCTACAAATGACACTACAATTTTTAAAGGTATCATAGGCGTACAGTTATTACAGTAATCTATTTCTGGGTATTTGGGAACAGAACTCTGAACTGCATTTTGAATCAATCAATCAATCATTTTATCAATCAATAAATTTATCAACCAATCAATCCATTTATCAACAAATTTATCAATCAATCATCAATCAATTTATCATTCAATCAATCAATCATTTTATCAATCAATCTATCAATCTATTAACAAATTAATTATCATCATTTTATCAATCAATCAATCAATCACTTTATCAGTCAATCAATTTATCAACAAATTTATTATCAATCAAGCAATCAATCAATTTATCAATTAATCAATCATTTGTTTATTTTACTACAAAGAGCTAAGTCCTGGGCTTAAAAAATCAATTTAAATGTTTAGCTTTGATGCACATGTAGTTGGTAATATAAACAGAGTATTTCACTGGCCGGGGTGTGTGGTGTGTGCCATTCATTTGCAAATAAGTGGCTTTAATGTAAAAATTAATCTCTACGCAACAGGGATCTTAAGACGTAACATATTTCCCATTAATTGTCTATATTAAAAGAAAAACTGTCTCTTTATTAATGTCAAACTGGGAACATTATTTGCCAAAAGCAAATTATATATTATTTTTATCATCAGGACTAAAAAAACTTTCATACTACTTTTATTGAAGACCATTTGATTTAAATTAATTCCAAAAAAATTTGAATGCTAGGGGAAATTTCATCTTTCCAAAGCCACTTATTTGCTAATGAAAACTCAGTTCAACATTTCATACTTCTTACAAGGTTCTTATTGAGCAGTTTTAAATTGTATTCTAATTTTATTCTGGGTCTCTGAACATGATTTGAAACTGAACAACATTAATTTTGGCTAACTTTGATCAAAATTGGCAACATTGACTTTTCTTGACATAATCAAAAATTCAAAAATTACAAAATAGCTTTGGTTTTGGAGATTAACTGCTCAATAGGATACCTGTATTTACAGAAATATATATTTCTTTTTTTCAAGGTAAGGAACTTTGTAGTCTCAATGTTCATCATGCTCTAGGCCTTCTTGTTTTTGTTTTTTTTTTTATTTCCTTTTCTGCCAATTCATTTCTCACTGATTTCAACTCAGTTTTCTGGGTGGGGCCATATTCATTTTAATTTGTACATTTTTTACACTAAAAAAATTCGAGATTTTTTTGGGATCAAATCATTCAATAGTACGATGGCACTTGAGACTACAATATTTTTTGTTACCTTTAAACACAAAAGACGATTTATAAAACACTTTTTCAGCTTCAAAACTATTCCAATTAATTCAATTGTCTGATTAAGAATTTTTTTTTCAGTACCAATCTCTAGGATTTTGCCAATTCAATTTAATTTCTCTCGTACAAAACGTTATTTTTAAACAAACTTAGATATTTTTTTGTTTGTTTTAAACGTCTTTTTTGTTTAAAGGTGCTACACAAGCTCATTAGCACAAAAGTAAGCAATCCTTAATTCAGTTAAAAATGGGCAAAATGGTTTATTTTCACATGAAACTACTTAAA
Source organism: Oculina patagonica (assembly GCF_052425735.1). NCBI lineage: Eukaryota > Metazoa > Cnidaria > Anthozoa > Scleractinia > Oculinidae > Oculina > Oculina patagonica. The sequence continues at coordinate 20,710,574 of NC_135771.1, forward strand.
GGTCGAGCATTTAAAAGACAACAATTTAGGGGTGTAGAATAGACTGTTTGAGTCTAGTGGGGCTTGCCAAGATAGCCTTGCATACAAGTCTCTCAGTATCTTAGTAAGAAACTAATGAAAAATTTATTTTTGTTAGCATTTCGATGTTTATTTTATGCAATCTTAGCTATTTCTCTTTCGAGAACACAGAACAAAATTTGCTTGTAATCCTACGCTTCTCCAAGAAGTGTCTTTAAGCAAAGTTAAGTAGGTCTAATTATTATAACTGCAAAGTTAGTATTTTTTAATTTCTTTCTAAGTTAGTACAGGGGCATAGGTTTTCAATTAAGTTCGGTAGGTATTTTCTGTTCTTACTGTGCTAATGAGCTTGTCTATTTTTTTCTTTGTGGATTTTATATTTTCCACTGAACTTGGTATATTTTAGATTATTTTCAGAAACTGAGATGGCCCACACACCCGCACACAAAACAAATGGTCAGATTTTCATCTAGCCGATCAACGTCCCTGCAGGGTTGTGGAAACTCTTGCTCTGAGCTGGGTGTTTCTGATGTTCCTCTGCAATATTCCAACTGAGAAATCCTGGTGAGTTTATCTGATCCGTTCATTTTTGATGGAGGCACTTGGACACTTTGATGATTTGGTCGTTTGCTCTCAAGTGGAGGAGGCATCATGAGGGGAGGTGAGAGTTTGCTTTTCATGTCTTTTCGGCTTTACTTAACTACATCAGAATACCACACCTTTATTCTAATTGGCTTTCAAAGATGTTTGTTTTCAATCAATTTTTCTTGAAATCTTCTGTTGTTGAGGAAGTAAAACAGTAGTGCTTTTGTGCAGGTCATGGGCGGCGCATTTCCTGGATTTTGGAGTTAGTCTAGAACAAGGAATGTCGCTAATCTGGCTTGACTGGAATTTCACAAGCAACACTAGATTGAGCTGATAGTCATCTGGGAATCTCCTGAACGAGCTGATACCTGTTTAGGGTTCTTCTTTCTTGAGCATAAAATCAAAAATAAACGCAAAATTATCGACCAAAATCGATTAACATTTTTCCGAGCTCAAAATAAAAAATCTTTTCTTTGAAATTACAATTTATTTTATTTTCAGATTAACATAAAAATCGGTTAATCTGAAGTCTCCCGCGCATATGTTATGTGAGTTGTCACACAACACTTTTCCCAGGTGTTGCGTGACGATCCAGCGTGACAGCTGCGAAGGAGGCAACTTTTGGAAAGAAATGTTCAGAAATTTAGCCTCGTTATTAAATATGTATTTCGATTTTCGCTTTTGAATTCGGAATTAAGTAGCCAATTGCTCATCCGGACTTCCAAACTAAACCTCGAAAACGATATTTTGCGACCAAATCTAGAATATATTTATTTACTAGGCCAATTGTTTATCTTGTCTTCCAAATCTTCAAGTTAAACCTCGAAATATTGCTTTTTTGTCGTTTTATTTCTTTGGTCAATTGCTCATCTTGATTTGCAAAACAAGTCTCGAAAACATATTAGCAACTATTTCAATTTTAATTTCACAGGCTAATTTTCCGTGGTGCATTCCACTGTGGTCCGTTCCATTGTTGTCTTCCAAAAAAATTTATTTATTTCGGTACTTCTTTCATTTCTTTAAACTTCGGGAATCAAGCGGCAGTTAATCGGGGCGAGACGATGTAAACCGAGCGTCAAGATCGGCACGAAATATTCTTCGCGCCGATTTTGCCGCTCGGTCTACTTCGCGCCCCGATTAACTGCCCTCGGTTCCCGAGTACGCTTCGTCGTTCGATGCTATTCAAAACCAAATTTACAAATTACCTTTATGGTAACTCAAGTTAACATTAAAATTCCACCGTGGTAGAATTCAAAGGTCATTCGGATCTCGAATATTTAATTACGGTTTACTTTCAAATTCTCTATTCGAAGTTTGGGCGCAAAACATTTTAACTACAAATTCGTGAAAAAAAAACTTTAATTTTTAAACTTGATTATCACTGATTAAAAATTACTGATTTCAAAACGAACTTTACTCGATTCTAGGTCGTTCAGACGGACAAAAATCGCCCGTCCGCTTTCGCGATGTTTTTACCGAAACAATAAAGCTTTAAATTCAATCTAAAACGAAGATCATATATTTAATTCGATTTCTAAAATACCGAGATTTTATAACGAAACGAAACTTTTATATAGGCGAATTGTTTATGTTGACTTCAAAAACAAAATTTAACGAAGAAAACCATTTTCTTCATTTATTTCTAAAACTTGTTTTTGAAATTTCGTTTTCATCCTCGGGAACCAAGCGGCATTTAATCAGAGCGACACGATATAAACCGAGCGGCAAGATCGGCATGAAATAGACTTCGCGCCGATTTTCCCGCTCGGTTAACTTCGTCTTGCCCGACTAACTGCCCTCGGTTCCCGAGTATGCTTCGTCGTTCGATGCTATTCAAAACCAAATTTACATACGACAATAACAAAATTCCATCGTGGTTGCATTTTAATACCATTTGAATCTTGAATATTTAATTAAGATTTACTCTAAAACTTTTCCGCTTGAAATTTGCGCTCAAAACATTTACCTTCGATTTATTTCGACAAATTCTTCGATTAGCTTTCGAAACCGCAAAATTAGACAGCTCCTAAACTTGTATCAGCTTTGAAGGGAGAGTTTCAAATGACTTGTGTTCTTTTGGTGAAGTTTGTGGGATGACAGTCGGCAGGAGGTTTGGTCGGGGAGTCAGATTAGTGGTTTTCTGCGTTCGATTCTTTCTTGGCGTCCATGGAAATGTGCTGAACATGGTTTGTACTATTAGCGCTTCGGTTTTTCCGGTCTTCCAACGGAAATTTTGAGATACATTTGTTGAAAACACACATCTTAAAATTTATAATTTTGGCTTTAATTTTATTTGCATTTTAATTGCGGCTCTCAAAACTAATGAATATTCCAAATTCAAATGTGTGGTATTATGACGTAGTTGGGTGAAACCGAGAAGGCATGGGGAGCAAACTCTCACCTCCCCTCATTATGCCATCTCCACTTGGGAGCAAACGGCCATATCATTAAAGTGCGTCAAGTGCCGACATCAAAGATGGCGGATCAGGTAAACAAACCAGGATTTTAAAGTTGGAATATTAATGAGGAACAGAAGAAACACTTTAGCTCAGAGCAGAGTGAAAACAACCCGATAAGCAGGGACAAGATCGGCTAGATTTTTATTTTTTTAAACACAATAAAACGAAAATAAAGAGACAAAGAAGCAGTTTTTGTGTTATCGTTTTTACCAGCAATCCACCCTAACAAACCAGGTAAACACTTGTGTTCATGACAAAGTCCTGCTATACAGTGTTATCTGTCACGCAACTTGTCCCGCAATCTTTTCGAAGACGGCGTGACAAGTTAAATGAAACATTGAACCGTGTAACATGCCGCGCAAAAGTTAAACCCTTACAAAACAAGACGCTTCAACGGCTGCAGAAAGAAAAACTTAATTCAACTTTCTTCAACCGCTGGAGCAAACTGTCTCGTAACAATTTTGTCTTCTGCGCGGCATGTTACACAGCGCAATGTTTCACGGAACACACTTGTCACACCGCCTCCGAGAATATTGCGAGACCAGTTGCATGAAAGATTACACCATATAACAGGACTACAAACCAAGTTCTGCTTTTAAAAATACAACAATTAAAATAAGCAATGTCTGTTTTAAAAGCTTCACGTTACCTCTACCGTGTTTTGCTGTTGTATTTACAAGTTACAAACTGTACTAAGTTGCTCAAGATTGAAGTGAAGTTTTAATATAACTGCCCTCCCCGGATTCAAATTTTCAACTGTCACACAACGCCATGTCACGCTAAATTTGGCTGAACGCACATGGCAAGAGAATCGATTGAAATGATAACGCATAGAATAAAACTACCAAATTAGGATCGTCGATTTAAATTGAGAAAATATAAGCAGCTTTTTCAGGGACTATAGCCTAACACTGCATGCTTGAAAAAGATATAAATTTGCGCTGTACAATTCACTGTTTCTCTTAACAAAAAATCGTGCGAAAACATGCTAATTTACACACACAAAAACACGCGCGCAAGTTAATATCAAAATTGCGCTTTTGATATCTTATCTTAAAATGCCAATCCTGTTTGACATTTTGACGCTTCAATCGATAAAATAATACAGAAACAAATAATCCGAAAAAAAAAAACAATTTTCAATCTGAGCAGCTAAGCACCTTTTGTAGCTTACAAATATAACAATAAAATGAGGTAATAAACAAAAAGGCGCACTACAAATAGTGTTACCGAAAAAAGACTGACACGACAAAAAGGGGAAATGTTTGTTGATAGTAATTTTCAAGATGCAAAGAATTGTTGTTTTTTTTTTCAATTTTGCAGCCAATCTGCAAATATTAACTAAAGAATTAACTGTATACAAGACTAGAGAAGGCAACACCTTTTATAATGCGACTTTGTGTTTAAGAGATATAACAGACATTGCTTTTGTACAATGGCCCATGTTCGTCGAAATAGAATTTACAAAACTTAAGCCAAAATTAGACATAAATATTCTATTGAGTTTCTGGTTAGTTCTTGAGAATTTATTAAATAATTTGGGAAATTTTAGCTTAATTGAATAAAGACAAAAATATCAATTCTTTAAATCACTTTACACAGATACCTTCAGCAAAAATTACCAAAAAATACTGGTAATTTTAGCTAAATCTCTGATAAAAGTTTTAAACAATGTCTGTTTGAAATTCCTCTGTTGAATAACAAACTTGGTTGTTTTGTTTGCTTTCTCTGTGCTTTCTTTTGGCATGAGTTCATCAATAATTCATTTAATTGAGTAAAGAGAATTTAGCAGGAATAAAAACGAAAATTTCTTTGAAGTATTAAAGATTTGACATTCTTGGCTTGAAAAAAAAAAACCTCCCTTAAAAACTATTGAAAACATGTAGCGCAGGGAAAAGACAAATTTATTTTCTGCACGAGTTAGTCAATAAAGCACATTTTGAAGTACATGTAATGAGAATTTAGTGAAACATTAAAAAATAGAACTTTAAACGGAAGGAGAATCAAAACACTAAAGAAACAAAAACTCATTTTAGTAGTTCTAGCAAAATTGTTCAAAAGTACCTTGCTCCCGAATTTGCATTCTTTGGGAAAAATTTCAAAACTTTTTGAAACTCAAGCTGAAGGTATAAGTGTTAAGGAATTTAGAAGTCATATTTGTACACATGGGCCACTGTATAGTAACTACAAGAACCACAGACATGCATATAGCCAAACAGACATAAGACGCACATGAAAAAAAAAATCAATTTCGAAAGTGGATAGGACCTTTGAGTAACATGAATTATGTACACAGAAAAAGATAGCAAACATTATTTTTGGAATAAAAATTTTAAGCAACTAAGAATTGCTAAGAACTGTAATTTTTAGTGCATAAAGGTCAAACCTTCAATTATATTTAAGTTGTCTAGAGAACCATGTGCTCGATAGTTAGAAAAAGATCGATAGGCAGACATAAACAGCCAGATGCTTAATTGACATGCAGTCTGCTCGGTTTTACAGGTAAATTTGCCAAGCAATATTCTTGACTTTCTGACAGTAATGTTTGAAATAATTTATGTAAGGAACTGAACTGCATAGTTTTCATTTCAATTCAAAAGAACCTAAAAAGTATTTTTTGGCTGCCATCTTTATTTTAATTAGAACAAATTTATATTCTCTTTTCAAAGTAATTGATGATGAAGAAGTTGCTCAAAAATAAATAACAAAAGACAACAAACGAAAATTTTATCTACTTTTTAGTTTTTTTTTTAACCACAATTACTGTATTTCCTCAATGTAGCCTCCACCTCTATTAAGCCCCACAACAAACAACCTATCCAATTTCACTATTTCTCAGGGGGTCCCTCATCCCATTGTCAACCTATTTTTCATCCCTATCAATTCTTATTTGGATTTGATCTCAGGTGCCAGTGGGGGAGGGGAAGAGGGGTGTGGGCACAGAACATGCAACCTAATAAGGTCCCCCTAACCCCCACGCCAATCTATTTTTCATCCCTATCAATTTTCCTTAGGATTTGATCTGGGCAGTGCCAGTAGGGGTGAGGGGGGAGGGGTATTGCTTTATACCAAGGTAGTCCCAACCTCCATGCCAAACTATTTTACATCCCTCATCCCATGTCAACCTATTTTTTTTATGCTTACCAATTCTTGTTTGGATTTAATCTGCAGGGTGCCAGTGGGGGGCGAGAGGGGTATAAGGAGAGAAATTGCAACCTGCCAAGGTCTCCCCAGCCCCCATGCATATCTATTTCCTATCAATTCTTCTTTGGATTTGATCTGGGGGTGCGGGAAGAGCGGGGAGGGGAATTGCAATTTACTTTGGTCTCCCCAGCCCCCACGCCATTCTATTTTTCATCCCTACACCTATGCCAATCTTTTTTTTTTTTATCCCTTAATCAATTCTCATTTGGATTTGATCTGGGGGGTCCCAGTGGGGTTGGGGGGGGGGGGGGTGTATAAGTAGCAAACTTGCAATCTACTAAGGTCTTACCAGCCCCCATGCCAATCATTTTTTTCATTTCTCCCTAAAGCCAATCTATTTTTCATCCCTATCAATTCCTGTCTGGATTTGATCTGGGGGGTGCCAAAGGGGAGGAGAGGAGAGGGCTGCTAGTCTATTTTCATCCCTCCCCCATGCTAATCTATTTTTCATACCCGCCCCCATGCTAATCATCGGTACCCCCATGCCAATCTATTTTTCATCCCTATCAATTCTTGTCTGGATTTGATCTGGGGGGGGGGGGGGCCAAAGGGGAGGAGAGGAGAGGGCTGCTAGTCTATTTTAATCCCTCCCCCATGCTAATCTATTTTTCATACCCGCCCCCATGCTAATCATCGGTACCACCATGCCAATCTATTTTCATTCCTCCCCCATGCTAATCTATTTTTCATACCCGCCCCCATGCTAATCATCGGTACCCCCATGCCAATCTATTTTCATCCCTCCCCCATGCTAATCTATTTTTCATACCCGCCCCCATGCTAATCATCGGTACCCCCATGCCAATCTATTTTCATCCCTCCCCCATGCTAATCTATTTTTCATACCCGCCCCCATGCTAATCATCGGTACCCCCATGCCAATCTATTTTTCATCCCTATCAATTCTTGTTTGGATTTGATCTGGGGGGTGCCAAAGGGGAGGAGAGGAGAGGGCTGCTAGTCTATTTTAATCCCTCCCCCATGCTAATCTATTTTTCATCCCCCCCCCCCCCAAGCTAATCATCGGTACCACCATGCCAATCTATTTTTCATCCCTATCAATTCTTGTTTGGATTTGATCTGGGGGATGTCAAAGGGGAGGAGAGAAGAGGGCTGCTAGTCTATTTTAATCCCTCCCCCATGCTAATCTATTTTTCATCCCCCCCCCCCCCAAGCTAATCATCGGTACCACCATGCCAATCTATTTTTCATCCCTATCAATTCTTGTTTGGATTTGATCTGGGGGATGCCAAAGGGGAGGAGAGGAGAGGGCTGCTAGTCTATTTTAATCCCTCCCCCATGCTAACCTATTTTTATCCCCGCCCCCCAAGCTAATCATCGGTACCACCATGCTAATCTATTTTTTATCCCTATCAATTCTTGTTTGGATTTGATGTGGGGGGTGCCAAAGGGGAGGAGAGGAGAGGGCTGCTAGTCTATTTTAATCCCTCCCCCATGCTAATCTATTTTTCATCCCCCCCCCCCCCAAGCTAATCATCGGTACCACCATGCCAATCTATTTTTCATCTCTATCAATTCTTGTTTGGATTTGATCTGGGGGATGCCAAAGGGGAGGAGAGGAGAGGGCTGCTAGTCTATTTTAATCCCTCCCCCATTCTAATCTTTTTTTCATCACCCCCCCCCCCCCATGCTAATCAAAATTTTTCATCACTGCCACCATGCTGATCTATTTTTTATCATTATCAATTCTTGTTTAAATTTCAACTGAGAGGTAGCAGTGGGGGTGAGAGAGGCAGAGAGAGAGGGTTGGGTGTATTAACTTTTGCAGCGAACCTGCAATCTACTTAGCTCTCCCCAACCCCCATGCCAATCTATTTTTTATTCGTACCCCTATACCAATCTATTTTTCATCTCTATCAATTCTTGTTTGCATTTGATGTGGGGGCACCGGTGGGTTGGCGGGGGGGGGGGGGGGGGAGGGGGTGGTATTAGCAGCAAAATTGCAATCTACTAAGGTCTCCCTAACCCCCACGCTAACATATTTTTTATCCCTACCCCCATGTCCATCAATTTTTCATCCTTGATAATTAGTGTTTGGATTTTAACTGGGGGCACCAGTGGGGAGGAGGGGGGTATTGGCAGCGAACTTGCAACCTACTAAGGTCTCCCAAACCCCCATACCAGCCTATTTTTTCTTCCTATCAATTCTTGGTTGGATTATATCTGAGAGTTGCCCGTGGGGGTGGGGGAGAGGGGTATGGGCAGCGAATTTGCAAACTACCAGGGTCTCCCAAACCCTGATGCCAATCTATTTTTAACTCTATCAATTTTTCCCCTAATACAGTCATGTGGAACCCTCTGAAAAGTTTCCCCTCGGCAACCTCGTTCCCAGAGACCCTAGGAACGAGGTTGTCCCCTCGGTATCAAATTTAGAACTTTTTTAATACAGTGAAGCCCCTATGAAGGTTAACAGAGGAAATACAGTAAATGATAATTAGGTATGATGTAGAATACAAACCGATATGAACATAATGCATCCACTTTCAAAATGTTTGAAAATTTTGATAAGCTGACAGTTATATTTCAAAAAAATATCATATTACAAAGCATGTCTGGGTTGTGGTCAAAAGCAGAACTTGGTTTACGTCATGCAATGCAATGATCAAATCCAAACTTTCTTAACCTGGGCAAAGAAGGAGTGGGGGGAGGGGCAGTGTGGGAAAAATTGGTTTTTGGTACTAGATTTGAGAAGAAGTCATAGAGTGATGAGAAGTCATAGAGAGATTTATTCCAGTTAAGGTTTAGTCAAATTTGTGTCAGTAAAAGGTTTGTCAAGCACATGAAGAAAGTGCCACAAGGCAATGGCATTGGCTGTGGTCATGTTATTGTGTTGCAGTACATCTGGAGTCAGCTAGTTTTGAATGTGTAGTGTTTTCAGTCAAATGATGTTACAGTAGTTCAGAGTATTTCAGTTAAGGTTTAGTCAAATGTGTGTCAGTAATAGCTTTGTCAAGCACGTGAAGAAAGTATTCCACAAGCGATAGTATTGGTTGTGGTCATGTTTTTGTTGCAGACACTGGAGTCAGCTATTTTGATGTAGTGTTTGTCAGTCAAATGATGTTACAGTAGTTTAGAGTAAGTTGTTACTGTGAAGAAAAAAAAGGAAATTTTAATAATAATTTTACCTTTCTATGGATTTTCCAATTTTTTTGGATCAATACCATAATTACCCCTGAAATTTCCCTGATCTTTAAAAAAACCTGACTGTTTCCTGGGCTACAATGCTCTGCAGGGATGCCCTTGAAGGAACCAGGTTAAGTTTGGATTTGATCAATGCATAAGAACACAAGTGTTTACCTGACTCCTGGATTGTAATGAATTCATCAACTGGAATAAATTATTCTAATGGATGATAATCATCTCCTGGTCCTGAGACAGCCTGCCTCCACCTGTTTGTAAAGAAGAAATAATAAATTCAGACAAAATGATTATCTTGTGCCTAGTGCATATAAATAAGCAGCAACAAACTGTTAGCTTAAGCTGGGTTTGAACATGAAATTTCTATGTGACAAATACCTGACTGTATAATTATTTGATTGTGTAGAAAACACTAAAAATTATTATTTGTCAGCAGTCCAAAGTTTAGTGCGCCAGTAATGACCTTGGACAGCAGAGATATGCATGCACAGTCCCCAGTGGGGGATTGGGGCCACATATGCTGACACAATATTTTCCACATATTTTTATGTGACACGTCATCTAGATGAGCAGTTTTTTTTTCAATTGACAACACATATTTTGTCATATACAAGCTAACATTAATTCCAGCTTGTCAACAAATATATTTATATTTGTGACATACAAATTGGCCAATTTTTTTAATCTACACAAGCAAATAAAAATTGTCCTATAAAAATTGCTAATGTAAACTCAGCTTTAGGGCAACTTGATAATGTGCCGATTGAGCAAAAATCTATCCAAAAGGAATAGTAGTTACGCCATCCAGAGATCAGTACTAGCATTACTAGAACCCAGAATCTAATATCAGAATACAATGTAGGTAAGAAGAATAGACATGCAAAGGTAGTAGAACTGCTTAAAACATGTCCAATTTAAAAAGTACTGTCTTTAAAGTTAAACATCTTTTTGAAATAAAGTTACAAAGGCTTATTTACCAAGGCCTGGACTTTCAGGATATTGATATACGAGTTGTCAATTTTCACACCTTAGCTGTGAATTCGCGGTAAAATCGCAGCCTCATGAATTTGAAAAATTGCTCATTTACCGGCTTTCCTTTGAAAGGTCAAAGATAATTTCAACTGGAGCTGATTTATGATAGAAACGTTCAATTACCTAGAAATACCTGGGGGGCATTAATACTTTTGGAGAAAGAGCGTTCTAATTATTTTTGTGTGTGCCTCAACTTTGAACAGCCATAATTTTGTCAAAAATGTCTTGTCCACTCCAGTTATTTATACACAGTTTTTTTCAACATTACACAAATAAACAGTAGTGCAAATTTCACCGAGATCTGACTATTCTACACCTTAAAATTGCAAGTACATGTACCTTTCAAGGCAGTCTGTTACGGTGGCGGAAATAGCAAATGCAAACAGTGTAATGTGCATTCAACGCTTTAATTGTATTTGCGACACCATATTGAATTACCTATTTCATGGGTAGACTGCTGTTCAATGTGTTTAATGCACAATGTGTTTTGTGATTGTTGCATGAAAAAGTACGAGAAAACTCAGATTAATTTTTTCTGATTCAGGGCTCGAGATTAATGGTGCCAACTAGCCAAAGACTACTAAAATAAAATTTTAGGTTTTGGCTACCATGTTTAGCATTCCTACTAGCCACTTTGGCTAGTGAAAAACTCAGAAAAGTTAACAGTTCCTTGATAGAAATTAATAAATCTGACTAGTGAAAAATCACTTGTGGCTCGTAAAATCTGACATGTCACTAGCCTATAAACCAGTGAGTTAAAAAGTTAGTCTTGATCGAGCCCTGTGATTACTGTTGGAGAAAACATGGCAGCGTGAACAAATACGATACACGTAGCGATGCCAGATTTTGCAATTGCATTTGGGATATCACGCTGCGTTTTCTCTGGATTCTGCGAAAATGGATAAAGACAGCTTCTTCGTGGGCTTTAGAAGGCTTAAACAAAAGCCATATATTTAGTAAATGCTTTCAAATTGTATTTGAAGATGAAATACGAAAACAATTTGCTGTATTTAACTAAAATTTCGCTCCACCTGCGTAGATATGATCGCATGTTGGAAAGCCAATTCATGTAACATCCCTGTCAATGTGAGGTCATATCAACCTCGGATTGCAGAGCGCTAATCATTAACACTGCAAAATGGCGCTCGTAGTAACCAATTTCATCTTTATTTTTTCTGCTCCTAAGCTAAAAGAAGCCCCCAATTTTCTCTTGCATTTGTGTTGACTTCATTGATATCTTTGAAAAGAGCGAGTTTTTAGGTATGGTTTATTCTTGACGTTTGAACAGTTCTACTACCTCAAGGTGGCTTACTACAGTTTTCATGTGAGCATTAGTTAATATACATGTACTGTGACTTCTTGCACCAGTCCATGTGGAAGAACTTTATTATTTTTATTGATGCCACACAAACAATCATGGTAGAAAAACAAACTTTATGTACTGCACATGGAAATGTAGTAGGCCACCAATACAAACATGCATGCAGTATCTATTTTAAATAAAAAGGTAAAAGATTTCCATACCTGAGAAACTGAGATCACTGAGCTGACTTTGTTTCAAGCTTAACAGCAATCATGCTCTTGGAACAATGCCAGAATCTGAAATGAAAGAAATAAAACAAATAATTAAGGATTGCTTATGATAATTTCTTATTATGTCAAGTTGCTCTACACTGACCTTAGATGATTATACCAGAGGGGGGAGGGGTTCTCTGTATTATTTTTTGGGTGGTGATGTGCAGCTGGGACTCTACAACCCTTACCTTTTTGCGGGCCCAAGAGAGGCCCGCAACCCTAATCTTGACAGTGACCAGCGGATTGCGTTTTACGCGTTCGCGCCACGTTAATAAAAGGCAAACAGAAAACGGAAGTTGAAAATTTTGTTCTTCCACTAAGAACGATCGGAATGCGAAAAATGTGTCAATCACGACAGTTTGTGGTAACACCGGAAGAGAAAAATCTGTTCTCCAAGAACGATTGTCACACAAGATCTAGGCTCCCATCACATGAAAGATTGCAAACATTACAATTTGCAGACTTGTATTACAGGTGTTGCTTTTGAGAAAATTTGCTCTGATTGTATCACACATAAACCACGGCAAAGCGAATGATTCCAACAACGGTTATTCTCGAGAAATTCATTATATTAACGTACACTGACAACATAGCGAGTTTATCGACCGAGGAAAATCACATCTCAATTCACACCACGTGCTCGTCTATACTTCAAAAAAACTGTCAATCAAAAAACAACGCTGACTGGTTCGCGGCCGGTTCGAGGCAATTAAGCGTGACGCGTTACTCGGAATAATTGTCTTTTGTCTAGTGATTTATCATTAATCGCGCCACGTTAATAAAAGGCGAGCACAACATAGCGAGTTTACCGACTGAGAAAAAAATAAAAATCACATCTCAATTCACACCGCGTGCTCGATTACACTTCCCAAAACGATAAAAACATGCATTCCTTGCTTGATGCGTTACTCGGGATGGGAATTGTCTTTTGTCCATTTTATCATTTATTTATCGACACTGCCATCTAAAATTATGCACTCTCGTACCAGTACCTTTTCTAAGTGCGTCAAGGCCCCCGCCACTAGTTTGTAACCCTATACTAGACTACTGTAGAATCCAAAAATCCCTACATCCCTATCCCAGACTTGCTTTTTTAAAACTGTATCACAATAATTGTCTTTAATGAAAAACAATCTGTCAACAACATTGCCACAATGATTTTATCTTCATTTAGGAAAGCCTAAATGTATTTCTCTTCCAATTCTATTAGAATTTTGGACTTCGGGATATGTTTATTTGGCTCTTAATAACCTAAAACTCAACCTCAAACCACTGATCACTTTCCTGGCAAATGATACCTTATTCTAGCCCAAAACTCTATGATTTCTATGCCCATATCCAAGACTAAACTGCTTCAAAACCATACCCTTCACAGCGGCACATACAGTACCTAAACAGCTCATATATGGGAGTAACCCACCCCTTACATGTACCTCCACGTCCCCCCAGGATTTCATTTGTATATCACTGTGGTTCGATTTTATGCAGGTTGGTACAATCTGGTCTTTTGTTTCTTATATACATCATCATAATATTACCATACAACAAAACAAGGAGGAATTGCCAAAGCTTTTGTATGCCACTGTCCAGATGGACAATAATTGTACAGTCGAAGCTCTCGTAAGCGAACACCCTCGGGAAGCGAAAAAAGTGTCCGTAACTGGAGCTGGCCGCTTATGCGAATGGTTCTCGTAAGCGGCCACTAGAGGTGTAGGGGATAAATGGCCACTTAAGGAAGCTTGCCCTGCTAACAATAACCGGACAGACGTGGATGACGACAAAACTAGCACTGAAATATGGTACTGTAATTACTTTAAAATCATTGTGACGAACGGCGATGTGCAGTTGATTGATAAACACAAGATACAGAGGTTGTTAATAGAATTTTCTTTCGCGTGTCCGCTTACGGGAGCTTAAAAACAAAGAAAAAGTCTAAGACTTAATCTCAGAAAGTGTCCGCGGCCGCTTACGGGAATGTCTGCTTACGAGAATGTAAAAATACAGAGTTTGTATGGGAGTTAAAACGGGATTTCAAACAAGGCGGCCGTAAGTAAAGAATTTTGTGACATGTCTGGCTACATCACAGGCTACCAAATTTACTCATGGCTCAGAGATGGTCAGCTGACAAATCACAAAAAATTCCACTGATAACTGACATTTCAGAAACCCTATCAGATCCCTTCACACTCCTACACACAAATTCCCAAAGGACCCCCCCCCCCCCAACGCACGCTATCCCCTACCCCCTTTGTAAACAGACAACAATTATGGCGGCCTCGAAAGACACTTCTCAAACATGGCAAGTTACCCTGGAAAACACTTAACAAGAGAAACAAACCCTTATTAACACAGTCAGCTCTCTAAATAAAGTAAATTTAGATCTAAATTTTCTTCATAAAAGCTTACCTGCACTCCGAGTTGCCAAACACGCGCCGACAGGGAACACTTCTTGCACATGGACACTTGAACACAGCTCTAGCCCTCCAGCTGTTGGTGAAATAACAGCGAATATAGAAAAATGACACGTAATGATAAATAGTAAATAATTTTTACGATTAAAGGATGACAACAGGAATAAGGAACCACGCTAAATTCCTAACCTTAGAGTAAGCGATTTAACGCAAGCGCCTCCAAGATGGCGGCAAAACTGTCCTTGCAAAGAATGCTGGGAACTTTCACAAAGCTCGCGCGCGCGACGCACGCGAGTTCGCGACCAGTGAAAGCGGACAGCTGTTTTCAGCCGATTTCAGTGCCGTATGTAGACCTGGTTATTTCAAAACATCATTCGCTCAAGGCGATCACGAAAGCGGCGATAAATGAGTTTTATGCCTGCATGAATTTTGTCAATTCTCTTGACCAAAATGGTCCAAAATCACTCCTTTAGGTCTTAAGTGAGTGCTCTAGAGGTTAAATATGGCAACCACTTTCAAAATCCACTGAAAATCTGCCAGTCAACAAGGGACAATATGCCCATCATTCCTCCTCACGTAAGTTGAAACCAAAATTGCCAAGACCCTTGTGGTCAGAAAGGTTGTGGTGATAAGCTTCTGATAATATGCAAAAATAGCGCTACGTCAAACTGCTCAAACTCACCTTTATGACACAAACTCAGTGACGAGATTGAGAATATTGCTGTAAGTGTGTAGTCACTGTGCTGAAGATGTCAAATAGCCTATCTTAACTTCCCTTAAATTTGATACTTTTATTGTCACAGTGATTGAGAAGACTCCAGTCGAAATTGAAAGGTGATGTCATGGCTAGAAATTCTAACAATTAATTGCGTTTGGTGAATTTTGAAGGAAGTTTACATTCAACCGATCGATGCAGGCTTATGCGGATTTTTTCATTTCGATTTGGGCTTCCTATAGAGCGGTACGGACAGAACGTTTGACCCAAGTTTTGATTCAAATTTAATTATTGGCGAAGTTGATTTCCGTTATAAGAAGACAGGAACCGATTTAGCTTTTGTAACTATTGGAGAATACGTATCTCACAGGACTTGCAAAGGTAGGTGTTTTGTTGTGTTCTGCTGAGAGTCTCATTTTCTCTCTGTATTGGTAATTCGTATAATTGTTCCTGTTCAGTTTTTGTATCCATGCCGTCTACTAAAGCGCACAAGAGTAAAGCTCGCCATATCACATCGTTTAGCATAATGTTAACCCTAACAAGACTGAATTAGGTTTAACAGGCAATGGTGCTTGAGTATTTGTAAAAACGTTTTCTAACTTGATCGCAACCTCAGTGGATTAATTTTGAAGCATTCCCCTTTGCCTGCCTGATCTCATAAAATATAAATGAAAAATTCAGACTTTTCGTTTCAGTAAAATTGATTAAAGCATGTGCCAAAGATGTCATAAATAAATCAGTGCGGTTTTTTTTTTTGTTTATCTTGCAGACAAAGTTCCTGTTGTTAACTGCCGCTGTTACTTTTGTATTCTTTCCACACGGCACAAGGGAAGCAACAACCTCGTTTCCAAGGTCTCTGGGAACGAGGCTGGGAAAGCGGTGAGTGCAAACTTACCTTATTATAGAAATATAACGAAGCATTTTAACAACGCGAACAAAATTTACGCGTAATAAAATTAACGCGAGTTTTCGAAAAGTTATGTTTACGTGCATTTAAGTACCGTGTTAAACATGCATAAAATTAACGAGAATTTTTAAAAAAAACATGTATCGTTAATTTCCTATAATAAAGTAATTTGGTTTGCACCTGGGCAACGGTTCTTACTCTCTTGAATAAATATGAAACATATTACAGTTAAGTTTTTTTTTTTACTTTTTATATAAAAAATAAGAACAGCATAGAGAAATTCTGTTAAAACGTTTGTTTGAGACCAAACTTTAAGATAGTCTCTAGCCCGTTCCAAATAGGACAAGAATTGCCATTACTGTGAACATTCAAATTCAGTACACTTTACCAAACACGGTAACGAAACACAACAAGCACTAATATTATCATCAAGACGATTTTTCCCCCGAAAATGTAATACAAACAAATGAACTAGTTTAACTTCAATTTCATTCTCTTCTTATTCTGACAGAATTGCTTGACATGAACAACTTAGATAAAATCATACAAACCATCTTTATCAGCCTCATTGTTGCCCGTTTCCTTATCAACACTTGTCGAGTTCCAAAAGCCATCAAGTTATGCAGAGAATGTTTGTACATCCTCGACAACACACCACTCATAAAAGAAGGGGAGAAATTAAAATTGCTTAACGAGGATATACATTGGACAATGATACTGGCGTACTGCCATATCTATGATTGGACAAATGCCATTAAATACGCTACAAAAATTCTCCACGTTTTCCGCGAATCTGGCAACAGCCTCAAAGAATGTAAAATACGCGTAGCACTAGCGACGTTGTATTTTCGTCAGAGTAAGTACAAAGACGTAAAAGAGCATAGCGAGAAAGCACTACTAATCAGTACAGAAATTGGTGACAAAAATGAAGAAGCTTTATGTTACGAAATCCTTGGGATGGTGTATCACTCAGTTGCACAATATCAGAAGGCGATAGAATATCATGTGAAAGCACATGCCATCAGGAAAGAAATTGGTGATAGAAATAAAGTGGCCTCCTCTTATGTAAATCTTGGAGCGGTGCTTAAATCACTTGGAGAATATGGGAAGGCAAAAGAATATCTTGAGGTGGCACTTGCGATCAAAAAAGAAATCGGCGACAGAAAAGGGGAAGCCAACTCTTACGGAAACCTTGGACACGTGTTTCAATATGTTGGTGAGTATGCCAAGGCAAAAGAAAATTACGACAAAGCAGTTGCGATCAGGAGAGAAATTGGTGACTTAGAGGGAGAAGGAGCTGTTTATGGAAACCTCGGGACTATGTTCCTTCTTCTTGGTAAATATGCCAAGGCTAACGAATACCTTGAAAAAGCACTTGCTCTCAGTAAAGAAATCGGTGACAAAAAAGGAGAAGCCATTGTTTACGCAAACCTTGGAGCTGTTTTTCAATCAATTGGTGACTACGAAAAAGCTAGAAAATATCTAGAGAAGGCGCTGACGATTAGTAAAGAAAATGGCCACAGAAACGGAGAAGCCGCAAATTATGGAAATCTTGGAATTCATTTTGAATTACTTGGTGAATATGTCGAGGCGGAAGAATATTACAAAAGGGCGCTATTAATTAGCGAAGAAATTGGAGACATAAAGAAACAATCTTCATTGCTTGGCAGACTTGGATGGGTTATGCTCCTAGCAGGAAAGAGTCAAGAAGCTCTGTCGTATCTCCTTCCAAGTATTCAAAAATGCGACGACTTGCGAGGTTTTCTACGAGACAACGATCTTAAGATATCTTTTTCTCACGAGCATGCTGATCCCTACACGGTACTCATTGCATTCTTCTGTTTCGCTGGAAATCCCAATAAAGCTCTGTACGTTTCAGAGCTTCTTCGGGCCAGAGCTCTGGCAGATTTAATGTCAGCTAAGTACTCCGTGGAGAATCAAATCTCAGCAAATCCTCGATCATGGGTTGGCATTGAAGGTCTCGTTGACAAAGAACTTAGTTATACTTGCCTATACTTCTCTTATTTTGATCACGTTATACTTTTTTGGATTCTCAAAGCAACAAGAATTGTGCATTTCCGAAAGGTGGACGGAAAAGAAACAACTGCTCACGAGGGATTGCTAGAAAATTTGGACGAATTTTTTGCTAACGAACGCTTCAGAAGTTTTGGCATTTTACCAGAGGAACATTGCGAAGGCCGATCTTTGAACGATATTCAACGAAAACCTTCTAAGGAAGATATCCTTGAATTATCGCGAATTGGAAATGATCATGGTAAAGATAGCCAAGCGAGCCTTAAAAGGAATCTTTCTCTGTGTCACAAATTGATCATCGCTCCTGTGGTGGACTTAATAGAGGGTCCTGAAATCATCATCGTTCCTGAACGGTCTTTGTACAACATTCCATTTGCCGCGTTACCTGATGAAAGTGGTAAATACTTATCAGAGACTTTCAGGATCCGCTTCGTTCCTTCTTTGACGACTCTCAAGCTCATTCAGGACAGCCCAGCAGACTATCACAATCAGACTGGTGCACTGATAGTTGGAAATCCTGATGTTGGTAGGGTGCACTACAAGGGACGTCTCAAATTCATTTCACGACTGCCTTGTGCAGAAAGCGAAGCGAACATGGTAGGAGAAAAGCTTGGTGTCAAGCCGTTCCTTGGACCGCAAGCAACAAAGCAAGCAGTACTTCAAGTGATCAATTCAGTGAGTCTGATACATTTTGCTGCACACGGTGATGCAGAAAGAGGAGAAATTGCCCTTGCTCCCGCTCTTCGTAATCCTAACAGGATCCCACGAGAAGAAGACTTCTTGTTGACAATGTCTGACATTTCAAAAGTTCAACTACGTGCTAAACTGGTAGTACTAAGCTGTTGTCACAGTGGTCGTGGACAGATCAGAGCCGAGGGAGTTGTTGGAATTGCTCGAGCATTCTTAGGATCTGGTGCGCGCTCAGTGTTAGTGGCATTGTGGGCCCTGGAAGACAGTGCCACAGAGCAGTTCATGAGTCGTTTCTACGAGCACCTTGTTGGTGGCGATAGCGCCAGTGAATCTCTTCACGAGGCCATGAAGTGGATGAGATGTAACGGCTATTCTGAAGTGAGACAGTGGGCACCTTTTATGCTGATTGGTGATAACGTGACATTTGATTTTGGAAAACAAAGTAAGTTCAAAAAAGGAAAGAATATATTTTTCCTTAATAGTAACAACCTTTTATTTATTGTTAAGAGTTGCTACTTATAGTAGAGCTTGTAAGTCTTAATATAACAACAGATTTATTAATACAGGTATCACTTTTTTCGCGAGAGTTAAATTTTCTATTTAGCGCTTTAATTGATGGAATTAAAAATTTCAAGTATCTTTTTGTGATACTGTTATAACTTTCTATGCCGAGTTAACGACGGACACTTAAATTAAATAAGTTTAGGGAAGTCCCCATTGTAATTTTCCGAAAGGTATATTGCAGGTCTTTTTAAATCCTTTTTTATTGTTCCATCTTTAGGTTTCCTTAGCGGTTGAGATTCAGTACAATCCCGATTCCTCGAACCTTCAAGGTAAAAAAAGTTGAGTTGAGTTGAGAAACGAAAATTAGTTCGAGAAATCGGGTTGAAATTACATTCGTTCGACTGAGCAAAGAGAATTAACGACTTTCGGTACAAGTTATTTAGAGGTTCAAGAAATCCAGGGTTCCACTGTACCAGAAATATGTATATGTTACAAAAAAACTGCGTTACTTTTGACACTGTGCGTGACATTGCTTGTGACATTTTGCATGTTAAGGTAATGGATTTTCCAAACAAGGATATTTATTTTTAGATCTATTACTTGTGTCACGTGACAAGAACTTTCGAGAAGGTTGTTTTTGTGTGAGGGATGCGACATGGTAAAGTCGATTAAAATGAACTTGATGTTGTGTTACCGAGAATCCTGATTTCTGTTATTTTGTAAACGACCGCTTCACTTAACCGAACCATTCGTAACAGTATATTTATGACAATTCATTGGATCTTGTTAATATAACGAAGAGATTTTGTGGTAGCATAATTTCTAATGGAGGGATAATTTGCTTGTTTGTATGTTTATTTATTTCTCATGTCTTTTTTTTCTCTTTTAGATGACTTGACCAGCGCAGCATCAAGTGAAAACTAAACCACAAAACCGATTTGACTCAACTGAGAGACTAATTCTTGTAAACATTATAATTATAACTTGATCATTGACTTTGCTTGCTGTATTTTACTGAATTAAGTTAAAACGATTCGAGCGAAAATGATATCAGGCGAAATGTAAGGAGGAGCATTTTTTTTAAGTTTTGTTAAATGTGTAGTAAAAGAAACACAATAATAGTAGGTGCTCCAAAATAAAGGCAAAAAAACAAGAGAAAAATTGTTGTGTCATCTCTTGCAGCTTAAGTCTCAATACCCAGTATTTAGGGTCGGAGCTAGACAGACAAAATTTATAACAAACTCACTCTTATAACTGTGTAGACGTCGATACGATATCTACCAATCAACAAAAGCCAAATTTGAGACCAATTACAGGTTCGTAGCAAGGCCCGTAGGCCCGGGCCTGCAAATCTTTCAACCCACTCGTATATATTGTATCCAGGCTGAAACGCTTTCAAGATGAAATAGAAAGCAATTTGTAAATTTCGCAGCAACCCTTTCGTGACGAGATCAAGGCTTATCTAGCAAGTGAAAACTTGGGAGCGTTCTTAACTAGCCAGGTGACAGACAATCTCACAGTGGCCTGCGCCGTAAGAAACAAGAGCGTTTATTTTGGAATGAGTAAAAACTAGCCTGCGTAGCTGGCGGTATTGTTGGGTTTTAAAGCGCCCACAAGCAAGCGGCGCAGCCGTGAGTGGCTTGGGCGCTTTAAAACCCAACAATACCGTCAGCTAAGCAGACTACGAGAGTCTTGATCCAAAAAAGAACTTCCTCGGCGGACCTCCACCGCCCCTATCCCACCTCAAAAAGCGGCCCTTACTGGCCGATTGACCATGCCTACAGCTATTCAAAAAGCTGGCCACGCCCCTCTGCCAAAAATGCCAAGAGTCAGTCACGTGGTCAGAAAAACCTCAAAAGGGAATGTGCGTCATCTTTTGTTGTTTCCGCCTTCCCCCTTGTTTCCGCCTTCCCGCAGTGAAGGACCTTGGAAAAGCAAGGGAAGGATTATCATAAACTGATAAAATATTGTGTCAGAAACAAGATTCTGTGTCGTGACTTGAATTAATGCGAAGAAAATTAAAACACAGGGGAAAGTGAAATATTTAAGACAAAGTGTAGCAATGACAGATCATATAATAAGCAAAAATAGCACTACGTCAAACTGCTCAAACTCACCTGAATGACACAAACTCAGTGACGAGGTTAAGATATGGACTCGAGGAGATTGCCGTATAAGTGTGTAGTCACTGTACTGAAGATGTAAAAAAGCCTATCTTAACTTTCCTTAAAATAAATTTAATAATTTTATTGTCACAGTGTATTGAAAAGACTCCAGTCGAAATTGAAAGATGATCTCATAGTTGGAAATTTAATAATCACTTGAATTGCGTCATTCTTAGTTTTGAAGGGAGTTCACATTTTTAATTTAAAAGACACAGGCTAACGTGGATTTTGTCATTTTGATTTGGACTTCTCATAGAGCGGTACGTACAGAAATTTTTACCCAAGTTTTGATCCAAAGTAATTGGCGAAGTTAATTTCCGTTACAAGAAGACATGACCCGATTTAGCGTTTGAAACTATTAGAAATACGTATCTCGCAGGACCTTGCAAAGGTAGGTGTTTTATAATGTTCCACTGAGAGTCTGTCATTAATTTTCTCTCAGTATTGGTGGTAATTTGCATAATCGTTCCTGTTCAGTTTGTGTATTAATTCTGTCTACTAATTCTGTCTACTAAAGCATACAAGAGTAAAGGTCGCCATAACATATAGTTTGGTATAATTTAGACCCTACAGAGACTGGGTTTAGTTTAACAGGCAATTGTGTTACAATATTTGTAAAGGAATTTTCTGAAACTGCCTCGGTGGATTAATTTTAAAGAATTCTCCATTGCTTGCCTGATCCCATAAAGTATAAATGAGGAATTTAGACTTCTCGTTTCAGTAAAATTGATTAAAACGTGGGCTAAAGATGTCATAAATAAACCGGTGCGATTTTTTTGGTTATCTTGCAGACAAAGTTCCTGTTGCTAACTGCCGCTGTTACTTTTGTATTCTTTCCACACGGCACAAGGGAAGTGGTGAGTACAAACTTAATTTGATTTGCATCTAGGCAAGGGTTCATACTACTCTTTAGTAAATCTGAGTAATATTATACTTAAGTTTGTTATGATTTACTTTTTAAGAAATAAGAGTAAGACCTCTAATAGGTAATCAATAACGATGTTAGACTATGAATAATAGTTTCGCGCTAAAATGACATTTTGATTGGTAAAAATTTCACTATCTGGAGGTAAGAAATCGCATGAATGTCAAATGCCCGCGCCTGTCATTTTGCAAAGGAAGAACAAGACTGATTTTCTTATGACCTCGTGAGTTAAGCCAAATATGTTCTAAAATTCTGACAAATTACAGAGACTCAAAACCAATTCAGATTTCGTTCCTCGATACAGTTGTATATTAGGAAGATTCCAGTCGAAATTGAAAGCTAGGTAAGAAGTGTCCAATACATGCCCCTTCGTGATTTTGAAGTGATCCCTGTTTTGGAAACGCGTATCTTGCTGTCAGTTGTAGTTTTCCACACGATACACATTTCACAGTAAATCAAGGTCACAATCGTAGTTTACATGGTTACCTCGCAAATAAAGTCTATAAAGGACTCATGCAAGACTGAAAAGGTAGCAATTTACTAATCCTCATTATTTGTTGCTGTTGAACGAGACAATATTATTTAAATAATAAGGTAATATACATAGGCGTACGGGCACCTTCGATACTGGGGGGGCGGAGACCTTACTGCCCGAAAAAAAAAATTGGCATGGGTTGAAAGCCGAATAAAAAGGCCTATATAATATGCAAAACAAAACGTGCATTAAAATAGTTGTGGAAAAGCCTTGCCTGCTTGCTTAAAGGAAACGATAGTTCTTTAATTAATTTCGTGGCATTGCCCGAAGGTGTCAATGCACTGAATCCTTTTTCTTCAGAAATATTTTATTTATTCACCCTAGTTCAGCGAAAATTAAAGTATTTTGAGGAAGCCAATTTACATTGTTTTCCCCCCACTTGCAAGTTACACAAAAGCGTGTGAAACCATAGGGGATGAATCGGTCGAAAGTTTTAAGCTTGCCCTGAGAACTTAACATTTGAGAAAAGCATCAGTTTTATCACATTTGTAACAGCTTTGTTTCAAGGTCTTACACTGGGTCCACCGCGCGCAAACGCTCAAGCTATAGAAAAGCTGATTGCAACTGAATCAAACTGAGGGGTCACGCAGAATTTGCAAGGAAAATCGAACATGATTATACCAATTTGCAAGAGGAAAGGAAAGCAGATGCATGAGAAATTTAGACTTTTCAACGACAACGTTCGGTATATTTTCAATACTTTTTCTGCTGATGTAGTTAGTTTTGAACGTGATATTGAGATTTGTCGGCTTATTTTCTATTTTTTCCTAGGCTTGTTGCCCGAATTCTAAGCATTTTGCCCGAAAATTTTCGGCACTGGGGGGGCTGCAGCCCCCCTCGCCCCCCCCGCCTCGTACGCCTATGGTAATATAAATGGTAGTCCTTTCTCACGATTAAAGACGAACAATTATTGAGGCCGAGTACGTGCCAGTCCTGATTTCACTTTCTGACGATTTAAGATTTTGGAAGTAGAAAAATCGAGGAAGAAATTACGTGTCGTTTTAGTATAAAATTCAAGAGTCCTTAAGGTGAAATGATAATCTTGTATGATAAACTTGATACTTCTCTGAGAGGACCTGTTGGTCCAGTCATCTTATTTCCCTACATCAACAACACAAGACGAAAGAAAGGTTCGAAAGCTGATAACATACTGAGTCATAATTACATTGTTACGACATGCGCAGACAGTACAGAAATTGTGTTTCGTGACTTGAATAATTGATGAGTATGACTGACAGCAACGTGCAAAGTGAGACGAAAATTCATGTTTTGCTGACGGAGATTTATTTGAATTTTATTTACCATTTTGTCTTTTTATAAAGCAAGAAGAACAGCAAGTTTTAGAACACATGTTTTGGCCACAATTGGTTGAAAAAAGTGTGTTTCTAATTTATAGCACTACTTAAAAACGGGAATTTTACACGTATATGAAAAACACACTTCCACAAGTGTAAAACTGGCGAGATTTCAATTAAAACTTGTGAGAGGCCAGAAAATTGAGGTAAATTAAATGTAAAAAAATATGTTTGCCTTCAGTAGAAAAATCTTCATTGTTGTTGGCATTTGTCGGTTTGTCTTTAGTTTGACTTTGCTAAATATACTCACGTGACGGAAGTAAATCTGTGCGGAAGGTGGCTAACTTCCAATTTTAAATTTAGCTCTTGCTAACAGTTAACCATACGTTACCTTTTTGTGAATTATGTTTTGTCAATACGAACTGACGCGGCGAACACAACAATCCTGGAGATGACTTTTAGTCGAAAACATTTGGTTTTAATAAAGTTTTAAACTTTTGTACAGATCGTTTTGAAAACGTTTTCAAAACGATAATAATTAAAATTATTATTACATGACGTCTCAGGAAAAAGATACCATATAGATTCTTATAATAATGCTGTGAATAATTGAAATATTGGTTAACAAATCGTGATGACTAATTGTTTTCCGTGCTTGAGTAAAAGACGTTCCTGCAGAATGATTGGGAAATAATTATTCCCCGCCTACAAACTGCAATAACTGAAAAATGCTCTTATTTACAGCAGATGGCATCCTCAGAGACCTAGGGGCAGTTAGTGGGGGGCGACGGGCGGCTTATCGGGACGACGGGATTTTAGGGCGAAAGTTTACAAGAGCGTAACAGCCCCTGGGCACTTTGTCTTACCGAACCAGTTCCAGAAGCGTTTGAACTCCTTCCTCCTGATTGGCCAGAAAAATATTTTTCTGGCCAATCAGCGAGGAGAACCGGCCAAGAGACTGATGTCTTCTTACACGAAGTAGTTTTCTCCTTCGATCGACGAAGTTGCTTGGCCCTTGCAACGGAGAACGGAGAGATAATTCTTGTGAACCGTTTCAGAAAAAAATTCAACGAAGCGTACGAAATCGCCAACTGAAAGCCAGGCGCAAGGAAACAAATACCCATCCCCAAATTTTCACGGCAGCCTTTTTGAAGGTATGGTGAAGTTTTCTAGCTAAAACACGATACAGTATGTGGTCCTTGGTCCGTGAGGTCCTTGGTCCGCGACTTTTTCGAATATGATTTAATATTTCCTCGATAACTAAACTTCGGCAAAAAGTGAATGTTTCCAATGATTTTTTGACTATTCTACTTTGGTATGTCAAATTTTCAGCTTTCGTACTGTCGGTTACGGTGCGAAATTCACGCTTGTCAACAGACAGGTAAATTTGCCTTTCTTGAAATTTCAACTTTTCGCGGGTCCGTGAATTACATGGTCGCGTTTGAATGAATGAATGAATAACTTTATTATCGTGTCTAAAAATGTTTAGCTGAGGGGAAAAGTCCCCTCTACTAATTGTGGACACCTGACTAAGAAAAAACTTTAAAAAACTTAAACCTATCATTGTACAGCTATTACAATTAAGAATTTAAAGTTAAAATAAGTTAAAAAAGAAGCTATTTACATAATAAAAACGGGTAAAAAAAAGTAAATCTATTTATGTGATAAAAAAGACTATATACATGGCTAGCTATTTACATAATAAAAACGGGTAAAAAAGTAAATCTATTTATGTGATAAAAAAGGCTATATACATGGCTAGTATTAATAGTCACAGAGGCGGCAATTGCAACGTTCATTGTTTAAAAAGTTATTGAAGTCACGTTTCCGAATCGTTTTTTTAAATGTCTTAAGTGACTGGCATTTTCTTTCATCCGTCGTCAGGTGGCCCCAGAGCTTCGGCCCCAGGTATCTAATGGAATGCTTTCCGTACGTTACTGTAGTGAAGCGGGGCATCGAAAAGTCTGATTGCCTCAGCTGGTAGGACGACTGATGAGGCTTAAATAGCTGACGGATCGGATTTGGACTAAGCCCATTTTTAACCTTATACATCAGTATGCATATATCTTGCAATCGCCTGTTTTTTAAAGTAGGTAGTTCTGCCCTCTTTAGTAAAACTTCGTAGCTTGATCGATCATCTTTAAAAACTGCTCTTAATCCTCTTTCCTGTATCCTCTCCAATCTACGTGTATCACTTGCACGACAGAAATGCCAGACTAGATGACAAAATATTAAGTGAGGTAGGATAGCTGCTTTATAAAGCTAGTGCATAGATAAAACGCAACGGGAAAACGTGTTTTTTTGGAGAACAGGTTAATAGATCAACTGATTTCAGCAACTCTGAAGAGATTTGCTGCAGAGTTGCAAATTTTCGATTTAGCGACTAATAAAAGTTATAAACAATTTTCGCATATGGGTCCTTGGTCCGTGACCTTTTACTGTGAACAAAAAAATTGTTTTAAAACAACGATAATTCAGTAAAATTATAAGCACCGGGTGCACACATTGGTGCTACGGCATTTATCCTCGCGTCAAATGTTTCAAAATTAATTTGGAAAGTTCTAAAGAGAAGAAATAAAGACGCGGGTTTGTGTCGGAGACTTCTGTCTGAAAGAAATCTGAAGAATACACGGGTTGTTTTATACTCGCACCTCACAACGACTTCCAACAAGACTGAAGCTTAAAAATGTCAAAAATAGTAAAGAATAGATTAAATATTGCTAAAATGTTGTATCTTTTTAAAAAATTATCGCGATTCACAGTAAATTTCAGGCTGTTTACGTGACTCGCGGAAAAAGGACCA
The DNA here is from genome assembly GCF_052425735.1 of Oculina patagonica. Classification (NCBI taxonomy): domain Eukaryota; kingdom Metazoa; phylum Cnidaria; class Anthozoa; order Scleractinia; family Oculinidae; genus Oculina; species Oculina patagonica. The sequence continues at coordinate 20,737,590 of NC_135771.1, forward strand.
CATTTGCGGACCAAGGACCTGCGAGCACGGTCACTGTTTTTTTAATTACACGAAAAAGAAAAATTTCAGCCCATCGGGCTTTGATTCAGGTAAGATATTTAAGTTTATAACTTTTACTCGCGGACCAAGGACCACATACGGTACACGACTTCCACTTTCAATTGCAACGTTAGTTGCTTGTCAAGTAAACAATGTTACATAATTTTTTTTTCGATCGTTGAAAGACTTCTGAAACTTTCCATGATTTGAGAAGCTTCGTTGCACGGGTCACGCAACTATGTCGATCGAACGTGGGAACGATCGGCGAGCTGCGCTGCTCACACTTTGCTTCTTGCTTTCGCGTCGAACTGAATCACAAACTGGCCCATTTTCGCATCCTAGTATTAAATATGTGACGATGGATTACAATACAGCTTCTGTTTTCTGTTGCGATTTTTTTTTCTTCGCTGTATGATGATCATTGGGTGAGGTCGATTGTTGCAGACTGTGTGGGTTTGTTCTTATGGACAAGCGAAGAAAACGAAATGTAGTTGGAAAACACCTGGGTTATTAAATTCTAACTGATTAGATTTTAAATTTAACAGTGTGTTGTAACAGTTTCCTTTTTGAGTGAGCTGTCATATTAGTTATCACTAAAGTACAGATGAAATTATATTCTAGCGAGGGGAAGTGGATTATTTTGTAGCGGTGAAAGTTTTGCTCTCTAAAATCGAAAAAGCTGCTCACCAACCGTTGTTAATGTAAAATGACTTCATTCAAGTGGAATTAAAGGCCCCGAAGATCTTCAAAAGGCGAGTATTCATTTCCTTTATCGGCAAAATCGAGTGTTTACCGTTCGTAGTTTGTCGTTGTTTGTGTATTTCGCAATGATTTTCACGCCACTTCGGTAAACTACACCGGTTAACAGACTCCATTTACGAGTTAAACTGCTTTTTCATAGGCGTACGAGGCGGGGGGGCGGGGAGGCGAGGGGGGGCTGCAGCCCCCCCAGTGCCGAAATTTTTCGGGCAAAATGCTTAGAATTCGGGCAACAAGCCTGGAGAAAAATAGAAAATAAGCCGACACTTCTCAACATTACATTCAAAATGAATTACATCAAAAGAAAAAGTATTGGAAATATAGCGAACTTTGTGGTTCAAAAGTCCAAATTTCTCATTCATTTGCTTTCGTTTCCTCTCGCAATTTGCTATAATCACGTTCAAGATTTCTTGCAAATTCAGCGTGGCCCCTCAGTTTGATTCAGTCGCAATCAGCTTTTCCATAGCTTGAGCGTTTGCGCGCGGTGGATCCAGCTTTGATCTTTTTGACTCAAATATTAAGCCTTAGGACTAGCTCAAAACTTTCAACGAAATGTTTTAACCCATTCATCCCTGGGTGTTTCACACGCTTTTGTATAACTTTCAAGTGGGGGAAAAGCAATACAAATTGGCTCCCCAAAAATACTTTAAGTTTTGTTGAACTAGAGCGAATGAATAAAATATTCCCGAAGAAAAAGGATTCAGTGCATTGACACCTTCGGGCAACGCCACGAAACTAATTTAAGAACTATCGTTTCCTTTATAAAAATAGCCAAGGTTTGTACACGACTATTTCAATGCACGTTTTGTTGTCCATTTGATATTCCTCTTTATTCTGCTTTCAATGCATGTTATTTTTTTTCGGGCAATAAGGTCTCCGCCCTCCCAGGTCCGAAGGTGCCCGTACGTTTAACTTCAATTTCATTCTCTTCTTATTCTGACAGGAGTGCTTGACATGAACAACATGAAAGAAAATTTACAAACCATCTTTATCGGCGGCATTGTTGCCCATTTCCTTACCAACACCGGTCGAGTTCATAAAGCCATCGAGTTATGGAAAGAATGTTTTTTCATCCTCGACAAACACGGTAACGAAATACAACAAGTACTAATGTTATCATCAAGACGATTTTTCCCAGTTAATCTAATTCAAACAAACGGACTAGTTTAACTTCAATTTCATTCTCTTCTTATTCTGACAGGAGAGCTTGACATGAACAACATGAAAGAAATTTTTCCAACCATTTTTATCGGCCTCATTGTTGCCCATTTCCTTATCAACACCGGTCGAGTTTATAAAGCCATCGAGTTATGCAAAGAATGTTTGTTCATCCTCGACAACTCACCACTAATAACAGAAGAGAAGAAGTGCAAAATGCTTTACAGGGAGATATACTGTGCAGTGTTACGGGCGTATTGGCTTATCGATGATCACCCAAATATAATAAAATACGCTACAAAAATTCTTCACATTCTCCCGGAATGCGGCGGTGACAGGTTCGCAGAATTCGAATGTTCCTTAACCCGAATACTAGCGGATTCGTATCTTAGTCAGAGTAAGTACGTAGAAGCAAAAGAACACAGTAAGAAAGCACTACTAATCAGTACAGAAATTGGTGACAAAAATGAAGAAGCTTCCTGTTACGGCATCCTTGGGACGGTGTATCAGTCAGTTGGAGAATATGAGAAGGCGAAAAAACATCACATGAAAGCACTTGCCATCAGAAAAGAAATTGGCGACAGAGATGGAATAGCCTCCTGTTACGGAAACCTTGGAGCGGTGTTTGGATGTGTTGGCGAATATGACAAGGCGAAGGAATATCACGAAAAAGCACTTGCGATTAAAAAGGAAACTGGGGACAGAAACGGAGAAGCCTGTTGTTATCGTAACCTTGGAACTGTGTTTCATTCTTTTGGTGAATACGAGAAGGCGAAAGAATATTACGAGAAAGCACTTACGATTGAAAAAGAAATTGGTGACAAAAAAGCAGAAGCCTCCTCTTACGGAAACCTTGGAACCGTCCTTACATCACTTGGAGAATATGAGAAGGCGAAAGAGTATCTTGAGGTAGCACTTGCGATCAAAAAAGAAATCGGCGACAGAGAAGGAGAAGCCTTTTGTTACGGACAACTTGGAAAAGTGTTTCATACTGTTGGGGAGTATGTCGAGGCTAAAGAATATTACGTAAAAGCAGTTACGATCAGAAGAGAAATTGATGACAAAAGAGGAGAAGTAGCTGTTTGTACAGAACTCGGGAGTTTGTTCATCTGTCTTGGTAAATATGCCAAGGCTGACGAATATCTTCAGAAAGCACTTAATCTCAGTAAAGAAATTGGTGACAAAGGAGGAGAAGCCAGTGTTTACGGAAACCTTGGAACTCTGTTTCAATCAATTGGTGACAACGAGAAAGCTAGAGAATATCTAGAGAAGTCACTTACGATCAATAAAAAAATTGGCAACAGAAACGGAGAAGCCTCAGATTATGGAAATCTTGGAGCTCTTTTTGGATTTGTTGGTGAATATGTCGAGGCGGAAGAATATTATAAGAGGGCGCTTGCAATATGCGAAGAGATTGGAGACGTTAAGAAACAATTTACGTTTCTTTGCAATCTTGGATTGGTTATGCTTCAAGCAGGAAAGACTCAGGATGTTTTGTCTTATCTCCTTCCAAGTATTCAAAAATGCGAGGACTTGCGAGGTTCTCTCCGGGACAACGATCAATTTAAGATATCTTTTTCTCACGAACATGCTAATCCCTACCGGGTACTCACTGTATTCTTCTGTACCGCTGGAAATCCTAAAAAAGCTCTGTACGTTTCAGAGCTTCGTCGGGCCAGAGCTCTGGCAGATTTAATGTCAGCTCAGTACTCCGTGGAGAATCCAATCTCAGCTCATCCTCTATCATGGGTTGGCATTGAAAGTATCATGGACAAAGAACTTAGTTGTACTTGCCTGTACTTCTCTTATATTAATCACGTTATACTTTTGTGGATTCTTAAAGCAAGAAGAATCGTGCATTTCCGAAAGGTAGATGGAAAAGAAATCATTGATCGTGAGGGATTCATCAAAAGTTTGGATGAATTTTTCTCTGAAGAGCCCTTCAGAAATTTTGACATTTTACCGGAGGAACATTGTGAAGACCGATCTTTGAACGATATTGAACGGAAACCTTGTGAGGAAGATATCCGTGAAGCGTCGCGAATTCGAGATGATGTCAAAGATAACATAGATAGCCCCAAACGCAATCTTTCTCTGTGTCACAAATTGATCATCGCTCCTGTGGCGGACTTACTAGAGGGTCCTGAAATCATCATTGTTCCTGAACAGTCTTTATACAACATTCCATTTGCCGCGTTACCTGACGAAAGTGGAAAATACTTATCAGAGTCTTTAAGGATCCGCTTCGTTCCTTCTTTGACGACTCTCAGGCTCATTCAGGACAGTCCAAGAGACTATCACAGTCAGACTGGTGCACTGATAGTGGGAAATCCTAATGTTGGTAGGGTGCGCTACAAGGGACGGCTTAAAAACATTTCGCGACTGCCTTGTGCAGAAAGCGAAGCAAACATGATAGGAGAGAAGATTGGTGTTAAGCCGTTGCTGGGAAAGGAAGCAACTAAGCAAGCAGTACTTCAAGTGATCAATTCAGTGAGCCTGATACATTTCGCTGCACACGGTGATGCAGAAAGAGGAGAGATTGCCCTTTCCCCTATTCGTTCTTCTAACAGGATCCCACGAGAAGAAGACTTTCTTTTGACAATGTCTGATATTTCAAAAGTTCATCTGCGTGCTAAACTGGTAGTACTAAGCTGTTGTCACAGTGGACGTGGACAGATAAGAGCCGAGGGAGTTGTTGGAATCGCACGAGCATTCTTAGGATCTGGTGCACGCTCAGTGTTGGTGGCACTGTGGGCTCTAGAAGACAGTGCAACAGAGCAGTTCATGAGTCGTTTCTACGAGCACCTTGTTGATGGGGATAGCGCCAGTGAATCTCTTCACGAGGCCATGAAGTGGATGAGATGTAACGGCTATTCTGAAGTGAGACAGTGGGCACCTTTTATGTTGATTGGCGATAACGTGACACTTGATTTTGGAAAAACAAAGTAAGTTTCAAAAAAGAGAAAAATGTATTTTTCCTTACAAGTAACAATCCGTTATTTATTTTTTAGAGTTGCTACTTATGTAGTAGAGCTTGAAAGTCTTAATTTAACAACAGTTTTATTAACACAGGTTTCACTTTTTTCATGAGAGATAAATTTTCTATTCAGCAGTTTAGTTGATGGAATTAAAAATTTTAAGTATCTTTTTGTGATACTGTTATTTCTATCTATGCCGAGTTAACGACGGGCAGTCCCCATTGTAATTTTCTGACAGGTATGTTGCAGGTCTTTTAAATCCCTTTTTTGCTTTCGGTCTAAAAGTCTCCTTAGTGTTTGAGATACAGTGGAATCTCGATTTCTCTAGCCTGCGAAGCTGGCGGTTTTGTTGGGGTTAATGCGCGCGCGAGCAAGCGGCGAAACCGCGAGGGGTCTCTTGCGGCTTCGCCGCTTGCTCGCGCGCGCGTTAACCCCAACAAAACTTCAAGAATGCGAGATTTGACGATTTCGACGAAGGAAGGGTAATTAAGGACTTTTGGTTCGAGATATCGGGAGGTTGAAAAATCGAAGGTTTAAGTATACCAAAAATATGTTAATTCATTGAAATTATTGGATCCCAGATATTTTAGGGTTTAGTTTAATTAGCCAAGAGATTATGTGGTAGCAAAATTTATAATGCCTGTATGTATGTATGTCTATTTACTATTCATTTGTATTTTGTTTTCTCTTTTAGGTAACTTGATCAGTGCTGCATCAAGTGAAGACTTAAACACGAAACCGATTTGACTCAACTGTTTGTTTGTAAACACTATAATTATAACTTGAAGATTGAGTTTGCTGGATTATTTGCCTGAATTAAATTAAAATGCTTCGAGCAAAAACGATATCAGGAGAAATGTAAGACAGGGAGTTCTTTTTAATTTTGTTAAATACGTAGTTAAAGTGTAAACATGATAATAGCGGAGTGCTCCTTTTATAGTAAGCTCCGTGATACTTAGCCGACGCGGCCCACTGCCTTTTCGGCTGAGTATCAGGCGATGTTGCATGCGATTACGCTGGATAATTTTTAATTTTTTTTTCTATATCACCCTTAATGGCACATCTGCTCTAGTAAAGCTGTGAGCATGACGAGATGGTCCCACGGAAAGCCCGTATTTGTTAAGATTTCTCGATGTAGTTTACTCGGTTAAGGTTTAGCTAAAAACTGAGACTACTAACGCTGATTAAAGCATGCAAAACACGAGAGAAAGCGTGTGTACACTAACAAACCGAGAGACTTGTCCTTTCTAAACTGTAATAGATTTCGAAACGTTTATCTCTTACAATATTAGCATTAACTAGTCGAAACTAGCAATATAACTACATGTAACTAACTCCTAAGATCAAATGAGGCGTCGTTATTTGTACTACCCAGTACTAAGTATCGCTCTACCCTCGGTGATCGTGCATTCCAGTCAGCTGCACCAATGGAATGGAATAAACTGCCAGCTGTTATTCGCAACATAAAGACACTTGACGATTTTGAAACTGCCGTTAAAACTCATCTTTTTAACTAAGCTTTTAAATAGATCTTTATTCAGTTTTAGTCTGATTAGTTTTTAAATAGCATATTGTACATAGTTTTTAAAGAGTGTAAATAGTTTTCTAAAGTTAATTTTTATTTCATTTCTTATTTTGTAACTCATTGTAAAGCGCAACTGAATGTTTATATAGAAGTTCGCGTTATATAAATGATAATTATTATTATTATTTTTGTTCATGTGTGTATTAAAGCTTAGCAATGGCCTACTTAAAAGTTTAAAATAAATATCACAAATATAACAAGATATAGAAGTGTTCTTGAATAGATAGTTTGCTTTTCTCTTTTAAGTTGGAAGCTTTAAAGCGCAGCTAAACCTGACAGGGGAGGGGAGGGGGCTTGAGCGAGTGCCCCACCTTTATACTACCACCAACTTTTTTTCGATCGATATTCAAGACGTTTGATTTGACACTTACAAACAAGGGAGGACCCTTATTGTTTTAATGTTAACACAAATAGTAGACGATTTAAACAGATGTGACTTTGACACCTGTATACAATAGACACGTGGTCACGCCTTTTCTCGCGCGCAACTAATTTTTGAGAAATCCCCATTTTAGCAGAAATATCAAACCATTAATATTTAAACAATAGGAATTGGATAATGAACTATCGAAAAGCAGCAAATATTAGCCGATCTAAAAGAGGTGCGACTTTGACACTTGCACATAAAGACACGTAGTCAAAACCCTTCTTGTGCGCAACCGTCAAAGTCACACCATTTCTAGATCGGCTAATGGTTGCTTATGGTGATTTCATTGAAACAATAGGCTTCACATACAAGATTGGCCAGCTTAGATTTCACTCAAAATAACTTTTCTAAAAGGGGGATTTGCCGGAGATATGTGTATGGGCTAGAGAGGGTGTGAACGCCTGTTTATTAAGTAAAAGTGTCAAGTTCACATCTATTCTAGAGCGGCTGAAATTTGCAACTGAATATTTCAGTGTTTAAACAATAGGGTTCTTCCTCTTATCCAAACTAAAATCGTTGTGACTCCGACAGTTGCACACAGCAGACACGTGGTCACACCCCTTTCAGCGCGCAAATAGTTATTTGGAAAATACCCATTTTAGCGCAAATGTAAATTGGTTAATGAGTTACAGAGTACGTATCGACCTAAATTTAGCGCCAAATTAATTTGGAGGAAAAGTAAAAACACGTCGAGCAATCGCTCCATGAATAAATAAATAAATAAATAAATAAATAAATAAATAAATAAATAAATAAATAAATAAATAAAGTCTGCAGATAGTCAAATGTTCCACCCGCCTCCACCCCGAAGTGTATGTGCATTCACCTCCACCCCCATCCCCCCCCCTCCCCCTCCCCCATTCCCAAACTAACCCATGACCGCGTGAAACACTGGCGCCGAGGCAAGCAGGAAAGAAAGATGGCGGACTATTTTGAAAACTTCCAACCATTTATCGGTGATTTATCGACTGTGGAATGCAGTTTTGATGTCTTCTATAGCCCTTTGGCGAGTTTTAAACGCATGAAACGTTTACTTCGGAGAGAACAGCTTGCAAGGCGCTCTGTTTTGGAAGCTCGACTTGGTGTAAATAGCATGAAGCTCACGAAGCCAACTGAACCTTCAAGCTTTTATTCAGGTGAGTAAAGAGCGTTTATATACCTTAGATAGTTTAAGTGCACTAAAGAAATGATTCTTGGGAACTTAATTTATGCTTATGTACAAAAAAATGAACTAAATATAAGCTAAAGTATGACACTAAACATCTGTAAGCTTCTGCATAATTCAACACGTGCTGTAAAAATGCGACAAGACTGACACCTTTTTGCAAAACTCTAAAGAAAAGCTCAAAACTACTTAGCAATGAAGTGTGGTCCAAATTCAAATGAATTAAAACACATATCTGAATTGTCTTTTGCATTTCTACGTTTTTTCCCCACTCTCCCCTTCAATAGCCATCCCTAGCAACTTTACCTCCCCCTCCCCCTCTTCATGTACTCTTTTTCCCTTACAAAAATCACTAAGCCAGCTATAGAAGAGTTTTCATTTGATTGTCATAAAACCAAATTGGACGAGAAAGTGGCGTGGAATTTTTTAAAACCAATGGGTGATTCCAGAAAATATCGACCATACTACAGGTCTGCCGTTAAGGACCGTAATCCATAACACCTGTTAAGGCTGAGTTCATATGATTTTACGGGTGAAGATGTCATTCGGTGTTATGTTACACATGCATATACCTGATTGAAGAAACATTCACCTGTGAAAAGGTCAAACCAAGAACCATAAGACCAAATGGGATTATGGGTAGACAGCATTGGTAAGCTTAGTAATATTCCATTTATTTATAATCAAGGCAATATTCTCTTTGAGAGCTTTAAGAGCATGATTTATGCAACCTGTCATATGATAATTTCCATTCTGTCACTGACAGGAGATGGTTATCGGTACTTTTTCTGATTTCTTGGTAAACTATTGGGTCGCATCATTTATCCTTTGGGCTCTGCACGTTTCTTCAATCAGGTGCATACAGAGTGAAATGTAACTCTCCTATAAATGGCGACGATTATTTTGATTATTATTTTATTCTTCCTGCATTATTTGGATCAACTCCATACATCATGCTCTTCAAGGCAGAATTTCAGCTTTCTGCTCTGATCACTAACAATCACGAACTGAGGAGTAAGCAACCAAAGAGGACTGCTGAAAGTCACGCTAGTTCTTCCATGAATGTTCATAAGATGATGCAATTGGCAACTGCCATGTCGATCAAGTGGAATTTCTGCAAATGTATTGAATGAAGTTTCATCAGAAAAGGAGTTGGTTCACACTACACATTTTATCCGAGCCGAGTTAAATTTTCAGGAACACATACAATATTTATCCATGCTAGGACTACCAGTACCTCTTGACTAGGTCTGAGCATGGGTAAAATTTTGGTTCTGCATGGGTGGGGCAAAGTCATTTACATGACAAAATTTACCCGTGCCAAACCAATTTTTTGGTACGCATACCATTTTTACCCGAGCCGTGCCAATTTTTTTGTTTAGTGAATGGGCCTTAAGACTGCTTTTTTAATTGATCAGATGAGGACATCAGAAAGAGAACAGACCAAAAAACAACCACATGAAGGATTAAACCCAGACTTTGTCAGATGAACATGGTGAGTTTATTTTTTTGTGTTGTCGTTATTACATATATGTGTGATAATTACAGACTAACTGAGATATAGAATGTGATAGGAAGTTAAGTAAAAATATTATTAAGGACCAGTTTCATCCATTTGGCTTTGTTGTCATTTTCAGTATTTTGAATTAAGGTGGCTGAACACAGTTTTCCAAACTTTGCCTATCCTTTATTTTGCACTTACGTCCAAACAGTTGCAGCTGACAAGCTCAAAGTTGGCAAGTTATAAGATAAGCTACTGCATTTTTGCAGTCACTTATTTCCATGATGTGTTACCATGGCAACACAGCTAATTGTAATTTAACCAAAAAATAATATTGAATTCTTCACGATTATTTTTAGAAAATTCTGTCAGTAGAATTTTTTCATCATTTTGTATATGATGCAGTTAATTTTTGATCTCAGTTAATTTTTTTTAACTAGTTAGTATTTTTTCTAACTAGTTTTTTTTATATTCTAGGTTAAGAAGTAGAAAAAGTAATACACCTCCCCTCCCTTGATGTCTCATTACCCTGCCCCCCATTTTTACTAACACCCCTCTTACTATCTGCTATTAATATTATCCCCCTCCTCTAAGTACAATCATCTAGTACTTTTTTTTTTTACTAACCTGCACTGGATTTGAACTCTTGACCTCTGGATTTGCTGTCCAACCCCTTACCACTTTGCCACGTAGGAAATGTTGGATGAACCACTATTTTTTTAAAAATATATGACTCCAACCCATACCCTAACCCTATTATTTACCTAGTATAAAAAATTAACTAGTTAGAAAAAAATTAACTAGGTAAAATTTAAAATTAACTGAGATCAAAAATTAACTGCAACATATACAACAAACATGGAAAAAATTCTGAAAATTTTAACATTGACGTAATAACTTAAGGTTTTAACAGAAAGAATTTTAATTTTTTGCTTTTTTATATTTTCACGTATTTTCCCAGAATGTTGAAAAATTCCTTTGTTAAATTCCAATTTTTTTGTAATCAGCAGTTTTCTTACTTTCTAAAGAGTACAGCCTTGCAAAATTTCTTAAAAATCTAATGACTGGTTTGCTAGAAATCGCACCTTTCTAGTAAGACAATAAAACACCAGATAAAAAACTTTTTGATCAACTTTACATGCACAACATTTAAATTTTGCTATTCTCAAACCCTCAAGCACACGTGCTCAGACTCACTTTTGCATTGAATCTAAGGAGCATGCGGAAACTGTATTCAGCCACTTAAACTTGTTACTAAGCTTAGTGGGTAAAACTGGGCCTTTGAAATGACCTGTATATAATTATAGTAAATGTTACCACCTGTATAATAAAATTTATTGTCAGTATGCTCGTCAAGCACCATGGATACATACATGTACATGTAAATATTGAGTTGCAATAACATAAAAAATGCTCACAATGTCAATCAACTGCCACTAAGTACTGTATAACAGACACATTTGGGACTACAGTCGAAGCTCTCTTAACGGACACTCTCGTAAGCGGACAGCTCTACTTACGGCCGCCTTGTTTGAAACCCTGTTTTAACGCCCATACAAACTGTGTATTTTTACATTCTCGTAAGCGGACATTCCCGTAAGCGGCCGCGGACACTTTCAGAGATTACAACTTTTTCTTTGTTTTTATAGAGCTCGATCCCGTATGCGGACACCCCAAAGAAAATTTTATTAACAACCTCTGTATCTTGTTTTTTTTTTTTCATTTCGAAACACCACTTACATGTACATGCATGTTAGCATTATGTTAGCTGGACAAGCTCCCGTCAGCGGCTCTCTATCCCCTACACCTCTAGTGGCTGCTTATGAGAACCATTCTCATAAGTGGCCAGCTCCAGTTGCGGACACTTTTGACACGTCCCGAGGGTGTCCGCTTACGAGAGCTTCAACTGTATAAAGCCACGTTTTCACGGGCAATTTTTATGTGACAAAATAATATATCTGATCGTGTAGATGACACAACAACTCTTTGTCAGCATTCCAAAGCTTAGTGCACCAGTAATGACCCTGGACAGCAGAGATACATGCATACAGTGCCCAATGGGAGTTTGGGAGATTGATGAACAATATTTATTGCTGACATTATTGGCTACATTTTATGTGACAAGTCATCTACACGAGTAATTTCCGTATGTGACAATGAAAATTGTTGACACGCCAGCTTGTCAACAAATATATTTGTCACCTACAAAGTTGGCCAATTTTTTTTTATCTACACAAGCAAATAAAACTTGTGACATAAAAATTGCCACATAAAATTGCTTGTGTAAACTAGGCTTAGAGGACCCTAGTCAGCCTCTGCCATTATTGTTTTTCTTGGTGCCATCAAAATAATGTATGGTGAAGCGAAATCTCATTGCATTGTTAGTTGTATCACTGGAAGTTTGCTTTAAGTTACCTTAGTTAATTATTAAGTAGTTTCACAGTGATCCATTTCATTTAGACATGCTGGACCACATAAAATATAATATCGAAATTCTTATATGTAAACAAAAACAACTTAGGCATCCATCTGACTAGGGTCCTTCAATAGAGGTAGTCTGTAATTACCTTCAGTTAATTCTTATTCGCCGGGACTTTAACTCCTGTCCATAATAACGTGGTGTCCATTATACCAAAGGTGGGAGTTAAATTAGTGTACAAAAATTATCAGGAATGTTAATCATTAACTGATCTGACTGGGTGGAGGGAGGGTTGGGTAGCAGCTCTCACAAAGTCTCACATGTATGACTCGCTACACTACAAGAGAACAATAGAACAAACAACAGGAACATAATGCCCCCCCTAGGCCCCAAAACAATAGCAACTGCCACACTAGAGGACCAGTAAAATTACAAGGTTATCAGAGCTGCCGCACTACCTTACTTATTCGATTAAGCGCCCAACCTGGAATAAGTGCCCACCCCCACCCCCTTAAAATGAGGGCACAAGAGAAAATTAATTTTGTTGAAGTTGAGATTAAAATTGACTACATACTACTAAGAGATTAAGACTGAGTTTTCTAGTTTTTTAACTGAAACTTTCAATGAACATTCAAAATTCAACTTTCATACATCTAAGTTGCATTTTGTTGTTATACATCGTTTTCTTGCAGAAAAAAACGTACTACTTGCTAATAAATAATATTGTGAAAATTTAATAAGTGCCCAGCCTCGAATAAGTGCCCACCCTAGCTAAAGGTCCAAAAATTTAATAAGTGCCCAGGGCGCTTAATTGAATAAATACGGTATACTGCTCCCAAACGCAGCCTACAAGTAACAAATACTTATTATGATTGTCAAAGTATTTAACATACACCTGTACTAATTATGCATTATTTTTATCTTCAAGGACCTGCATTCCTGACAAGAAGAGGAGATATAATAAACACTGGAAGACAACAGACCAACAAGTGCACCAAACCAGATGGAGGATTAAGGCTACGCATTTGATGATTGTGGTAAGTATTTAATTTATTATCGTGTTGCTTTTAAGTAATGTTTAATAAATGAGCAGCAGTGTTTTATCAAGTTTAAAACACGAGGCGCAGCCGAGTGTTTTAGACTTGATAAAACACGAATTGCGAATTTATTGAACGGCTTAAAACTCTTCTGATGTAGATCAACTCATTCTTGCACTAATATTTAGATTTGGGGTTATTTTGGCCTAGAAAATTGGACGTAAAGTTTAGCCGTGTCTTTATCAGATATAAAGACACTCATTAAACATTAATTTCTTTTGTATTTTCTTTATGAATTATTAATGAGTTTTTTAAGATACATTCATGTAGACATAGTAATATTTTACATTTTTTATTGCAATTACAAAACAGATTATTTACAAACACACTACTAACACTACATACTTATAACAACAGACGTATTACCACTAACTAACACTAATTACAAGCAATATTTCACAGTCGGCTAGACTTAATTGTTTTAAACCTAATTGAATTTAACCTACTAGCACCTTGAACTTTTACTTTGACTTATTAATTATGTGTAAATTTCCTACTACTTAATTTAAAGATGCCATATTAACAATAATAATTTACAATAACATTTTTTGCCACTTACTGTAATGAAAAGCTTCTTTCTTATTCTTTTTTGCAATAAAAAGCTCTAGCTTTCGAATTTGTAGTGTTTTGGCTTTTAGTAAGGATAACGATGGTTTGATATTTTTGTTACGACATATATAAATGGTATATTTCCCTAACAGAATTATATGGTTTAACAAATTACTATCTGGAATGTTGTCGAAACAACCAAAAAGGATGGTTATTTCGTCAAACTTATCAACTTGCAGGTTTTGATTGTTTAGCCAAGAAATAACGGCAGACCAAAAATCTTTCGTATACACACACTTTACCAGAAGATGCTCCAGAGTTTCTTCGTGATCTCCACAAAAGGTGCATAACGGAGAAGGAATGAATTTCATTTAATATAAAATACTATTTGTGTAAAGGATACGATTTAAAATCTTGTATTGAAAGGCTCGCGTTCTGGTGTCAAGAGTGACTCGACCAGGCAATTGATAAATATTTTTCCAGTCTAAGGAGTTGGAAATATTATATAAAGACTCAAACTTAGATTGAGCAGTTGGGGGAATTTGGACCCGTTTAACTAGACATAGTAGACATAGTAATATGATACAAAAGAACATTAGGACTTCGGGACGGACAAAAGGTGTAATTCATTAGGTATTCAGTAATTGTTATACACATGCGCAATGGGGCTAAAGAATTATCAAGGGACACCCTGTACTACCTGGTATCTAAGCAACTAAATGCGGAACTTGCCAAGGACGCATCCAGTTTTAAACCTGTTTTAAATAACTTTGTGCCGCTCTGCCTCACGTTTCATAAACGTTGCGAATCGTTTCGATAACTTTATAACTAACACAATAATATTCCATGGGTCCTGACGAAAGATTAATATCACTATACTCTCGTAATATCCTGTTTTGATTTCACTTCTTACATCTTATAGAAGCAGAAGTACTACTCTTGCCGTGAGACAAAAACCGGTTATAGAAACATTTTTAATTACGCTTGTGACTGCGCTTATTTATTCAATTGCCTTCGCTTGCCTAACAAACATTCTATCACACATTGAACATTCCAACGAGTATTTGCCCATCGTAACTACAGAGCCTTTCACCACTTACACTAACTCTTTGTATTGTGGAAGCAGAGGTATTATTCTTGTCGTGACGCTAGCGCTAAAGTTTCATACAACGAAATATGAAATCACGTATTTCGGAGCATGTTTTAATTAAAATTATCAACAGACAATCACTTTTGCTCGCGTGATTATCTTCCGGCTCACAAAAAATTCGCAGGAATTCTCGGCGCGTCATTTTGTTAAATATCATGAGTTGTTTCTTTGACTACAGAGTTTTTTTGCTGTTGTAAATACCTTCGACAGCCTTGTAGAAGCGGTGATTTATTTCCTGTCATAACGCTTCTAAAATTAAATTCAAACATCAAAGATAAAATCAGTCTTGTCGGCATGTGTTTTTCGCTGTTACAAAAGGCTTTGTAAAACTTTGTAGAAGCGGAGATTTAATTCTTGCTGCGAAGTTAATGAATCATCGAATGATAAAATCTGGTCGGCGCGTGTTGACACTCGCTAGATCTGAACAAAAACAATCGATCGCAAAAATGTAGCAAGCATACTCAGTGCATCATTTTAAAATCATTTTCTTTTTTTGACTACAGAGTTTTTCACTGTTATAAACGGCTTTGTAAACTTTGTTTAAGCGGAGATTTAATTCTTGCTGCGACTTTTTAGTGAAAGATCGGAAGATAAAATCTGGTCGGCGCGTGTTGATTCGACCAGCTGAATTGGACCGGCTGGATTAACTTGAAGAAAAAAATTCCGCTCACAAAAATATTGCAAGCATAAACTTGCGCATCGATTCAATCTAAATCGTGAATTGTTTTATTTACTATAGAGGTTTTACTGTTTTTAACGTCTTCGTAAACTTGTAGAAGCGGAAGTTTAAACCTTGTGAAATCATGCTAGCTATGTCGAAGCTTCGTCGGCCCGTGAAACAAACAAAACCTTTCGTTGTATTCTTTCGCCGTCATAACCAACGTGATTTCGAAGAATGCCGTTGCCTCATTCTTCCAAACTAGCAGTCAACTTTTTTTGAAACTAGAAAGCTACAGCTCTATTCAGACTTATATATCGCTTCTGAGCAATCGAGTCAGTTTCGAGTCGGCTTCGAAAACCGGTTTTCACGAATACGCCAGTCGTCAGGCTCATAAATATGCACGAACCCCACCTGAGTGGGGTTCGTGCATATGTAATGAATTACACCTTTTGTCCGTCCCGAAGCTGTCATGTAACATAAATTTACAAGAAGCATAACAAAGCTTAAAGTGCCTATGAAGTAAAAAATAATTGCTGCTTATTTTAAAGGCTTTCCAAAATAAAAAAAAATGGCGTTTTTGTTTTTGCAATATCTTTTTTCGTTTTAGAGATATTTGCGTTTTTATATTATGCAAATGAGGAAAGTGATGACGTCATTAATTGTTCCACAAAAATTAAAAGATGAAGCACTGAATCAAGAATATC
This sequence comes from Oculina patagonica, assembly GCF_052425735.1. Taxonomy (NCBI): domain Eukaryota; kingdom Metazoa; phylum Cnidaria; class Anthozoa; order Scleractinia; family Oculinidae; genus Oculina; species Oculina patagonica. The sequence continues at coordinate 20,753,782 of NC_135771.1, forward strand.
TCTGGGAATATTTGAGCTGTGTTCTTCAAACTTGGCATCATTAATGTACACCACAAAAGACTCAACATGACACCTGTCGTGCCATTGTCATGGAAACAGTTTTGTTGTAAATACCTATTTATATTAATACTCGCATCCCCAATTTGTGGTTAACCAAAGATGATCCACTCCAAACAAGCTTATGAGGAGAGTTAGGGTAATATGGGCATCATGTGTGTTCCAGGCCGGACCCTCTGTCCCACATTTAAGGGTTGCAAATGGAGATATTTGGTTTATGACAGAAAGAGACTGGAACCAAGAGTGTTGCCATGGTAACATCATAGTATGAGCCATCTTAAACCTTTGAAGAAGGTCACTACCGATGCCAAGTTTCAAAACTATCAATGTTATATTTTCAGCGATATCCTTGATTTTGTCAGCTATCTTTTACTGGAACAATTTATGACGTCATCACTTTCCTCATTTGCATATTAACACAAAAACTTGAATATCTACTGAACGAAATAAGATTTTTCAAAACAGTAAACGCCATTCTTCTTTATTTGTAAAAGCCTTTCATATAAGCATCAATTAATTTTTACTTCATAGGCACTTTAAGGAGGCTCACAACAATTTCCACTTTCCAGCTCTCATACTTTGATGGGTCGGTGCCACAAATATTTATCAGTTACTTCTACAAAAATGGTATCACCCAACAACTGCCCAATTTTTAATTTTCGAACATTTGAAAGGCTCCCGACAAAAACGTCCCCTGGACTTTCTGGCTAAATCGAACGTTATCAAAGCAACTCCAAATTGCGCATGCAGGTTTGTTTACGTGTGTTAAACACTGTCCTGTGTTGCATTCGGCTGGTCTTTTCTTCATTTTTCAGAAATTATGTATGCAAAAAAAAGGCATTTTGCAAGCTTACGTGCTCCCAGTCAGCTAGCAGTCTGAGTTTTCCAAACGCATCGCGTGTACATCTTTCCCTGTAGGGTTTTCTAAGCGTCTACGGAAGGGGAGAAACCATTTAACAAGCATGTCTTCGACTCGCTGCGCATGTTTTTTGTTGATTTGAGTAGAGTAGGACTGGATACTGCATTGTGACGTAAGGTCACATGTTAGAGGCGGAAGAGTTTGAATTGAGCGAAATGGCGCCTGTGAAAGTAAAACGAAGAAGTTTATAGTTTTAGCTCAAGTGTGGCTGCCAGGTGGTTGAAGGACATCATTAAGTCTGAATACCCGTAAGTTTACAGCATCGCTCGAAGAACTGAGTAATGTTTCTGCCTTTGTTTTGTACAACAGCGCTGTTTAGCGCTTCGGAAAAAATATTGCACAAAACAAGGTAGTTTTGAGCCTGGCCGCATAGAAAGCCTAAAACAAGAGGTTCCTTGCCAGGAACTTCGTCAACGTGAGTTTTACAGGGTCCGCTTGGGTTCTGCCGCGACAAAGTTGTGGAGAAGTGACCTGGTTTAAGGGCCTGTTTATATGGAGGAGAGTTGTCCCTGGTAGGAGGGTTACCCTCCATACCGAGCCACCCCGGGCGAGATAGCATTTCATACGTTTCTTTATAAATAGCTGCGAACTGTTTATATGAGAAATTGCAAAGTTGGCTCGGGGGGCAGGGTGACCCTGGGTGGAGGTTCACTCGCTTTGAAGGTAGGGTGACCCTGGGAGGCGAGCCAATTTTTTTCCATATAAACAATTTGGTTATTTTCGTAGGAGGCTACCAGGGACAAGTTGACACATGCAGAGCATGCGCAAACGCTGCAGTCGACCAAAACAAAATTGCAGATACATTGAAATCGAATTCGGCGGTAAATTTGTCCAAAAAATGGTTGTGGTCGATGTTTCAGCGTTCCTTATTTAAAAAAAGGCAGACATAATAGATGTTTCAAAACAACTCTCGCCAGTCTTTTGAACCGAGAGGGCCAAGTTTTGGCTCGGTCAACAGGGACAACTTTTTCATATAAACACTTGGCAAAAGATAGCTTGGGGGAGAGGGTAGCCCTCCTACCAGGGACAACTCTCCTCCATATAAACAGGCCCTTAGACTTTAAAAAATTCTTTATAGGTTTCGCAGGGGATCTTCCCTTGCAAAATTTTTTTCTGTGCCTCATTAAATATTCATCAATCAATAAATCAATCAATCGATTCGTGCCTTAGTTTATCTTGTTTTCGTGGGATTTGGTAGATGTGTGATGATGTAAGGAGTGGAGATAGAAGTGAGACAAAGCCGGCGGCACTTAACTGAAAGCAAAACTAGACGTATAATTTGTATTCAACCAACAACATATTCAATCAACAATCAGTCTTTATTTCACTTTCACCTCAAAATTACAGCTAACGGTAACAGATTACAATAGCCTTGCCCGAAACAACAAAAAGCAGCTAACCGCAAGCAGACTGCAGTGAAAGCTAGCCGCTTGAAACGCTAACTCTAACTCTAACCCTTAAACTTGGGTTTAGCTTTTTAACCCTAAATTTGAAATGAAACCCTAGCGTCAGACCCTAACCCTAACCCTTGGGGTTTAGGGTTAAGCTTTTTTCGCTAGGGTTAACAGCAACAAAAACTATCATCTACACTTTTCAGTAGTTCTATTACTAAAACGGCCACAAAGGAAACAGGCGAATTTCATCGCAGTAGCACTTAAAGTTTAGGCCTGAATAATCCTGTCAAATTTTTTTATCTCAGTAACTGGGCTGAAATTTCCTACATGAACAGTACTAAGACAAAAATCATCTCACTAACTAAACCGGGCCAGCCTGGTTACTGAACTCATATGAAGAGACCCCTAATGATAGGTACATTTAATAAGGGAATACAGGTAATAATAGACTTTTTGACCACTTAAACATCGTTTTGAACAAGGTTGTGATTATCACTTAAAACAAAAACTTAAGACGGATTCCGCTGAAAGTTCGAGCAATGAGTGCGAAAATTAAGTACCAAAAATCTACTCATTGCACGGCAACATTTTGTATACTATTTAAAAGATCTCATCGAAATTTATTTGTCTTAGTGACCCCGCAATTAAATTCTAAAGCATTCTCGAGAAAATTAAAGTCAAACCTCGAAAAAATGTATTAAACGCGCGCCATTTTGTTTTGAACTGGCGCAAGACGTCCGTTTTAACTGAACTAAAGACAACTTCAAATCCATTTTTCTCTCGCGGGGTCAGCTTGAGTGCTAATTTTTTGGCAGGTTTTTGTTAGCTGTACTAAAACTGTTGCCATGCTAAGAGGTCTTTTTAGTAACTTTATTTTTGCCTGTATTGCTCGAAAATTGTGCGGAAACCATCTTAATTTAAATGACCTGCACATTGTTATGCACCATGGAGACAATATAAATAGCTTGTCAAATTCATTAACTATTCATGAGGGTGCAAACCAATTGGGGCACAGTATTCAGATCACATGTACACAATTGTAAACCCCAATACAAATCAAACAATCAAATTAACTTTTGATATAATCTCCTGCTTAGCTAATTAGTATTCATTATTTTTTGATACAGATCTCTACCGAATCGCATAACAATACTTTGCATTCAATTTACTGTTTTCATTTCACAAGTAGAATAAATTATTTGCGTCTGATCTGTATATGGCCATTTACAATGGCTCGCCTTTCGGCTTGCCAGTGTAAATGCCCATACAGATCTCCCGCTCATATTTAACTCCTTCATAAAGAACAGTCAACTCCCACTATAACAGACACCTTCAGGACCACACTTGGTGTCCAAAAAAGAGGAAGTCTGTATAGCAGGGAGATATTTTGGGGTAATTCTTATTTACCATGCATGATTTAAACTGATGTCTGTATTAACAGGGTTTTCATAATAAGTATCCTCAAGGTGGGAGTTGACTGTACAAACATAATGTAAATCATAGACAGTAAAGTTGAACCCCCACTAACAGGCCAGGCAGTTCTCATAACCACACCTGCTCATTTGCAATAAATTGAGTAATTGATTGCTGGATTCTTTTTCTCACTCAGACTGTGGACTCAGGACCGTGGACCAAGGATCGTGGACTCAGGACCGTGGACTCAGGACCGTGGACCAAGGATCGTGGACTCAGGACCGTGGACCAAGGATCGTGGACCAAGGATCGTGGACTCAGGACCGTGGACCAAGGGTTGTGGACTCAGGACAGTGGACCAAGGATCATGGACTCCTGACCGTTGACCAAGGATCGTGCACTCAGGACCATGGAGCAAGGATCGTGGACTCAGGACAGTGGACTGCGGATCGGGGACTTCAGACCGTAGACCATGGATCATGGACTCTGGACCATGGAGCAAGGATCATGGACTCAGGACTGTGGACCAGGGATCATGGACCCACACCACAGGACAGAGGATCAAGGACAGAACACCAAGGAACAAGCACTGTGGAAAGCAAGCCTGGGATTTTCAGGAACTGACACTCTAAAGCTAAACTGTAAATATAGTTTGTATGTTGAGATAATGAATCATCAACAAGTGTTTACCATGAAATCATGCGCATACTTCAATATAATTTTTGACTTTGATTTGTTTTAGCGAAATAACCATTTTAAAAGTAAATGATTTAACAGCGATGCTGTCTTGTGCCAAATTACACCAAATTTGTTTCTCATACCTCATGGTAAACATTTGTTTTCAGTACTCACTGTTTATTACCAAGTTACAAGTGCACAAAGTGATACAGATTATTTAATTATTTGGGTCATAAGCAAATTGGGGAAAAATCCTTTTGCTACAAATGACACTACAATTTTTAAAGGTATCATAGGCCTACAGTTATTACAGTAATCTATTTCTGGGTATTTGGGAACAGAACTCTGAACTGCATTTTGAATCAATCAATCAATCATTTTATCAATCAATAAATTTAACAAACAATCAATCCATTTATCAACAAATTTATCAATCAATCATCAATCAATTTATCATCCTATCAATCAATCATTTTATCAATCAATCTATCAATCTATTAACAAATTAATTATCGATCATTTTATCAATCAATCAATCAATCACTTTATCAGTCAATCAATTTATCAACAAATTAATTATCTATTTTTTTTTTTTTGGCTTCCCCCCTGACCCGAGGCCCCCCACAATCAAGCAATCAATCAATTTATCAATTAATCAATCATTTGTTTATTTTACTACAAAGAGCTAAGTCCTGGGCTTAAAAAATCAATTTAAATGTTTAGCTTTGATGCACATGTAGTTGGTAATATAAAGAGAGTATTTTACTGGCCGGGGTGTGTGGTGTGTGCCATTCATTTGCAAATAAGTGGCTTTTATGTAAAAATTAATCTCTACGCAACAGGGATCTTAAGACGTAACATATTTCCCATTAATTGTCTATATTAAAACAAAAACTGTCTCTTTATTAATGTCAAACTGAGAACATTATTTGCCAAAAGCAAATTTTATATTATTTTTATCATCAGGACTAAAAAAACTTTCATACTACTTTTATTGAAGACCATTTGATTTAAATTAATTCCAAAAAAATTTGAATGCTAGGGAAAATTTCATCTTTCCAAAGCCACTTATTTGCTAATGAAAACTCAGTTCAACATTTCATACTTCTTACAAGGTTCTTATTGAGCAGTTTTAAATTGTATTCTAATTTTATTCTGGGTCTCTGAACATGATTTGAAACTGAACAACACTAATTTTGGCTAACTTTGATCAAAATTGGCAACATTGACTTTTCTTGACATAATCAAAAATTCAAAAATTACAAAATAGCTTTGGTTTTGGAGATTAACTGCTCAATAGGATACCTGTATTTACAGAAATATATATTTCTTTTTCAAGGTAAGGAACTTTGTAGTCTCAATGTTCATCATGCTCTAGGCCTTCTTGTTTTTGTTTTTGTTTTTTATTTCCTTTTCTGCCAATTCATTTCTCACTGATTTCAACTCAGTTTTCTGGGTGGGGCCATATTCATTTTAATTTGTACATTTTTTACACTAAAAAAATTCGAGATTTTTTTGGGATCAAATCATTCAATAGTACGATGGCACTTGAGACTACAATATTTTTTGTTACCTTTAAACACAAAAGACGATTTATAAAACACTTTTTCAGCTTCAAAACTATTCCAATTAATTCAATTGTCTGATTAAGAATTTTTTTTTCAGTACCAATCTCTAGGATTTTGCCAATTCAATTTAATTTCTCTCGTACAAAACGTTATATTTAAACAAACTTAGATATTTGTTTGTTTGTTTTAAACGTCTTTTTTGTTTAAAGGTGCTACACAAGCTCATTAGCACAAAAGTAAGCAATCCTTAATTCAGTTAAAAATGGGCGAAATGGTTTATTTTCACATGAAACTACTTAAAGGTCGAGCATTTAAAAGACATCAATTTAGGGGTGTAGAATAGACTGTTTGAGTCTAGTGGGGCTTGTCAAGATAGCCTTGCATACAAGTCTCTCAGTATCTTAGTAAGAAACTAATGAAAAATTTATTTTTGTTAGCATTTCGATGTTTATTTTATGCAATCTTAGCTATTTCTCTTTCGAGAACACAGAACAAAATTTGCTTGTAATCCTACGCTTCTCCAAGAAGTGTCTTTAAGGCAAAGTTAGGTAGGTCTAATTATTATAAAGGCAAAGTTAGTATTTTTTTAATTTCTTTCTAAGTTAGTACAGGGGAATAGGTTTTCAATTAAGTTCAGTAGGTATTTTCTGTTCTTACTGTGCTAATGAGCTTGTCTATTTTTTCTTTGTGGATTTTATATTTTCCACTGAACTTGGTATATTTTAGATTATTTTCAGAAACTGAGATGGCCCACACACCCGCACACAAAACAAATGGTCAGATTTTCATCTAGCCGATCAACGTCCCTGCAGGGTTGTGGAAACTCTTGCTCTGAGCTGGGTGTTTCTGATGTTCCTCTGCAATATTCCAACTGAGAAATCCTGGTGAGTTTATCTGATTCGTTCATTTTTGATGGAGGCACTTGGACACTTTGATGATTTGGTCGTTTGCTCTCAAGTGGAGGAGGCATCATGAGGGGAGGTGAGAGTTTGCTTTTCATGTCTTTTCGGCTTTACTTAACTACATCAGAATACCACACCTTTATTCTAATTGGCTTTCAAAGATGTTTGTTTTCAATCAATGTTTCTTAAAATCTTCTGTTGTTGAGGACGTAAAACAGTAGTGCTTTTGTGCAGGTCATGGGCGGTGCATTTCCTGGATTTTGGAGTTAGTCTAGAACAAGGAATGTCGCTAATCTGGCTTGACTGGAATTTCACAAGCAACACTAGATTGAGCTGATAGTCATCTGGGAATCTCCTGAACGAGCTGATACCGGTTTAGGGTTCTTCTTTCTTGAGCATAAAATCAAAAATAAACGCAAAATTATCGACCAAAATCGATTAACATTTTTCCTTTTTTCCGAGCTCAAAATAAAAATTCTTTTCTTTAAAATTACAATTTATTTTATTTTCAGATTAACATAAAAATCGGTTAATCTGAAGTCTCCCGCGCATATGTTATGTGAGTTGTCACACAACACTTTTCCCAGGTGTTGCGTGACGATCCAGCGTGACAGCTGCGAAGGAGGCAGTTTTTGGAAAGAAATGTTCAGAAATTTAGCCTCGTTATTAAATATGTATTTCGATTTTCGCTTTTGAATTCGGAATTAAGTAGCCAATTGTTCATCCGGACTTCCAAACTAAACCTCGAAAACGATATTTTGCGACCAAATCTAGAATATATTTATTTACTAGGCCAATTGTTTATCTTGTCTTCCAAATCTTCAAGTTAAACCTCGAAATATTGCTTTTTTTGTCGTTTCATTTCTTTGGTCAATTGCTCATCTTGATTTGCAAAACAAGTCTCAAAAACATATTAGCAACTATTTCAATTTTAATTTCACAGGCTAATTTTCCGTGGTGCATTCCACTGTGGTCCGTTCCATTGTTGTCTTCCAAAACAAATTTTTTCATTTATTTCGGTACTTCTTTCATTTCTTTAAACCTCGGGAATCAAGCGGCAGTTAATCGGGGCCAGACGATGTAAACCGAGCGTCAAGATCGGCACGAAATATTCTTCGCGCCGATTTTGCCGCTCGGTCTACTTCGCGCCCCGATTAACTGCCCTCGGTTCCCGAGTACGCTTCGTCGTTCGATGCTATTCAAAACCAAATTTACAAATTACCTTTATGGTAACTCAAGTTTACATTAAAATTCCACCGTGGTAGAATTCAAAGGTCATTCGGATCTCGAATATTTAATTACGGTTAACTTTCAAATTCTCTATTCGAAGTTTGGGCGCAAAACATTTTAACTACAAATTCGTGAAAAAAAAAATACTTAATTTTTAAACTTGATTATCACTGATTAAAAATTACTGATTTCAAAACGAACTTTACTCGATTCTAGGTCGTTCAGACGGACAAAAATCGCCCGTCCGCTTTCGCGATGTTTTTACCTAAACAATAAAGCTTTAAATTCAATCTAAAACGAAGAGCATATATTTAATTCGATTTCTAGAACACCGAGATTTTATAACGAAACGAAACTTTTATAGGCGAATTGTTTATGTTGACTTCAAAAAACAAAATTTAACGAAGAAAACCATTTTCTTCATTTATTTCTAAAACTTGTTTTTGAAATTTCGTTATCATCCTCGGGAACCAAGCGGCATTTAATCGGAGCAACACGATATAAACCGAGCGGCAAGATCGGCATGAAATAGACTTCGCGCCGATTTTCCCGCTCGGTTAACTTCGTCTTGCCCGACTTACTGCCCTCGGTTCCCGAGTATGCTTCGTCGTTCGATGCTATTCAAAACCAAATTTACATACGACAATAACAAAATTCCATCGTGGTTGCATTTTAATACCATATGAATCTTGAATATTTAATTAAGATTTACTCTAAAACTTTTCCGCTTGAAATTTGCGCTCAAAACATTTACCTTCGATTTATTTCGACAAATTCTTCGATTAGCTTTCGAAACCGCAAAATTAGACAGCTCCTAAACTTGTATCAGCTTTGAAGGGAGAGTTTCAAATGACTTGTGTTCTTTTGGTGAAGTTTGTGGGATGACAGTCGGCTGGAGGTTTGGTCGGGGAGTCAGATTAGTGGTTTTCTGCGTTCGATTCTTTCTTGGCGTCCATGGAAATGTGCTGAACATGGTTTGTACTATTAGCGCTTCGGTTTTTCCGGTCTTCCAACGGAAATTTTGAGATACATTTGTTGAAAACACACATCTTAAAATTTATAATTTTGGCTTTAATTTTATTTGCATTTTAATTGCGGCTCTCAAAACTAATGAATATTCCAAATTCAAATGTGTGGTATTATGACGTAGTTGGGTGAAACCGAGAAGGCATGGGGAGCAAACTCTCACCTCCCCTCATTATGCCATCTCCACTTGGGAGCCAACGGCCATATCATTTAAGTGCGTCAAGTGCCGACATCAAAGATGGCGGATCAGGTAAACAAACCAGGATTTTAAAGTTGGAATATTAATGAGGAACAGAAGAAACACTTTAGCTCAGAGCAGAGTGAAAACAACCCGATAAGCAGGGACAAGATCGGCTAGATTTTTATTTTTTTAAACACAATAAAACGAAAATAAAGAGACAAAGAGGCAGTTTTTGTGTTGTCGTTTTTACCAGCAATCCACCCTAACAAACCAGGTAAACACTTGTGTTCATGACAAAGTCCTGCTATACAGTGTTATCTGTCACGCAACTTGTCCCGCAATCTTCTCCAAGACGGCGTGGCAAGTTAAATGAAACATTGAACCGTGTAACATGCCGCGCAAAAGTTAAACCCTTACAAAACAAGACGCTTCAACGGCTGCAGAAAGAAAAACTTAATTCAACTTTCTTCAACCGCTGGAGCGAACTGTCTCGTAACAATTTTGTCTTCTGCCCGGCATGTTACACAGCGCAATGTTTCACGGAACACACTTGTCACACCGCCTCCGAGAATATTGCGAGACTAGTTGCATGAAAGATTACACCATATAACAGGACTACAAACCAAGTTCTGCTTTTAAAAATACAACAATTAAAATAAGCAATGTCTGTTTTAAAAGCCTTACGTTACCTCTACCGTGTTTTGCTGTTGTATTTACAAGTTACAAACTGTACTAAGTTGCTCCAGATTGAAGTGAAGTTTTAATCACTGCCCTTCCCGGATTCAAATTTTCAACTGTCACACAACGCCATGTCACGCTAAATTTGGCTGAACGCACATGGCAAGAGAATCGATTGAAATGATAACGCATAGAATAAAACTACCAAATTAGGATCGTCGATTTAAATTGAGAAAGTATAATCAGCTTTTTCAGGGACTATAGCCTAACACTGCATGCTTGAAAAAGATATAAATTTGCGCTGTACAATTCACGGTTTCTCTTAACAAAAAATCGTGCGAAAACATGCTAATTTACACACACAAAGACACGCGCGCAAGTTAATATCAAAATTGCGCTTTTGATATCTTATCTTAAAATGCCAATTCTGTTTGACATTTTGACGCTTCAATCGATAAAATAATACAGAAACAAATAATCCGAAAAAACAATTTTCAATCTGAGCAGCTAAGCACCTTTTGTAGCTTACAAATATAACAATAAAATGAGGTAATAAACAAAAAGGCGCACTACAAATGGTGTTACCGAAAAAAAACTGACACGACAAAAAGGGGAAATGTTTGTTGATAGCAATTTTAGATTTTTTTTTTTTTTTTTTTTCAATTTTGCAGCCAATCTGAAAATATTAACTAAAGAATTAACTGTATACAAGACTAGAGAAGGCAACACCTTTTATAATGCCACTTTGTGTTTAAGAGATATAACAGACATTGCTTTTGTACAATGGCCCATGTTCGTTGAAATAGAATTTACAAAACTTAAGCCAAAATTAGACATAAATATTCTATTGAGTTTCTGGTTAGTTCTTGAGAATTTATTAAATCAAATCAGAATCAAAATAGTAAAGAAACAAAAACTCATTTTAGTAGTTTTAGCAAAATTGTTCAAAAGTACCTTGCTCCCGAATTTGCATTCTTTGGGAAAAATTTCAAATCTTATTTTTGAAACTCAAGCTGAAGGTATAAGTGTTAAGGAATTTAGAAGTGATATTTGTACACATGGGCCACTGTATAGTAACTACAAGAACCACAGACATGCATATAGCCAAACAGACATAAGACGCACATGAAAAAAAATATATCAATTTCGAAAGTGGATAGGACCTTTGAGTAACATGAATTATGTACACAGAAAAAGATAGCAAACATTATTTTTGGAATAAAAATTTTAAGCAACTAAGAATTGCTAAGAACTGTCATTTTTAGTGCATAAAGGTCAAACCTTCAATTATATTTGAGTTGTCTAGAGAAAAAAAAAAATCGATAGGCAGACATAAACAGCCAGATGCTAAATTGACATGCAGTCTGCTCAGTTTTACAAGTAAATTTGCCAAGCAATATTCTTGACCTTCTGACAGTTATGTTTGAAATAATTTATGTAAGGAACTGAACTGCATAGTTTTCATTTCAATTCAAAAGAACCTAAAATGTATTTTTTTGCTGTCATCTTTATCTTAGTTAGAACAAATTTATATTCTCTATTCAAAGTAATTGATGATGAAGAAGTTGCTCGAAAAAAAATAACAAAAAGACAACAAACGAAAATTTTATAAAATTAAAATTTAAATTTAAATTAAAATTTTTTAAACCATAATTACTGTATTTCCTCAATGTAGCCTCCACCTCTATTAAGCCCCACAACACCCAACCCATCCAATTTCACTGTATCTACAAACTGGCAGTCTAGGTGGCAAGGAGGAGGGGAGTGGGGGAGGGTGGGTGTATTGGCAGCTAACTTGTTATATACTAAGGTCGTCCCAACCCCCATGTCAAACTATTTCTCATCCCCATCCCAGCAATCTATTTTCATCCCTATCAATTCTTATTTGGGTTTGATCCACGTTCCAGTGGGGGAGGGAAAGAGGGGTATGGGCACCGAACTTGCAACCTGATAAGGTTTTCCCAACCCCCATGCCAATCTTTTTTTCATCCCTATAAATTCTTCTTTGGATTTGATCTGGGGAGTGCCTGTGGGGGTGTGGGGAGGGGAGTTTTGCCATATACTAAGGTCGCCCCAACCCCCATGCCAATCTATTTCTCATCCCTATCAATTCTTATTTGGATTTGATCTCAGGTGCCAGTGGGGGGGGGAGGGAAAGAGGGGTATGGGCACCGAACTTGCAACCTAATAAGGTCTCCCTAACCCCCATGCCAATCTATTTCTCATCCCTCATTCCATGTCAACCTTTTTTTCATCCCTATCAATTCTCCTTAGGATTTGATCTGGGGAGCGCCAGTGGGGGTAGGGGGGGGAGAGGAGTGTTGCTTTATACTAAGATAGTCCCAACCCCCATGCCAAACTATTTTACATCCCTCATTCCATGTCAACCTATTTTTTTATGCTTACCAATTCTTGTTTGGATTTAATCTGCGGGGTGCCAGTGGGGGGCGAGAGGGGTATAAGGAGAGAAATTGCAACCTGCCAAGGTCTCTCCAGCCCCTATGCCAATCAATTTTCCTATCAATTCTTCTTTGGATTTGATCTGGGGGTACCGGAAGAGGGGGAGGGGAATTGCAATTTACTTTGGTCTCCCCAGCCCCCACACCATTCTATTTTTCATCCCTACACCCATGCCAATCTACTTTTTTTATCCCTTAATCAATTCTCATTTGGATTTGATCTGGGGGGTCCCATGGGGTTGGGGGGGGGGTGTATAAGTAGCAAACTTGCAATCTACTAAGGTCTTACCAGCCCCCATGCCAATCATTTTTTCATTTCTCTCCAAAGCCAATCTATTTTTCATCCCTATCAATTCCTGTCTGGATTTGATCTGGGGGGGGGGGGGGGGGGGCAAAGGGGAGGAGAGGAGAGGGCTGCTAGTCTATTTTAATCCCTCCCCCATGCTAATCTATTTTTCATACCCGCCCCCATGCTAATCATCAGTACCACCATGCCAATCTATTTTTCATCCCTATCAATTCTTGTTTGGATTTGATCTGGGGGGTGCCAAAGGGGAGGAGAGGAGAGGGCTGCTAGTCTATTTTCATCCCTCCCCCATGCTAATCTATTTTTCATACCCGCCCCCAAGCTAATCATCGGTACCACCATGCCAATCTATTTTTCATCCCTATCAATTCTTGTTTGGATTTGATTTGCGGGATGCCAAAGTGGAGGAGAGGAGAGGGCTGCTAGTCTATTTTAATCCCTCCCCCATGCTAATCTATTTTTCATTCCTGCCCCCATGCTAATCATCGGTACCACCATGCCAATCTATTTTTCATCCCTCCCCCATGCTAATCTATTTTTCATTCCCGCCCCCAAGCTAATCTATTTTTCATTCCCGCCCCCAAGCTAATCATCGGTACCCCCATGCCAATCTATTTTCATCCCTCCCCCATGCTAATCTATTTTTCATTCCCGCCCCCAAGCTAATCATCGGTACCCCCATGCCAATCTATTTTCATCCCTCCCCCATGCTAATCTATTTTTCATTCCCGCCCCCAAGCTAATCATCGGTACCCCCATGCCAATCTATTTTAATCCCTCCCCCATGCTAATCTATTTTTCATTCCTGCCCCCATGCTAATCATCGGTACCACCATGCCAATCTATTTTTCATCCCTATCAATTCTTGTTTGGATTTGATCTGGGGGATGCCAAAGGGGAGGAGAGGAGAGGAGAGGGCTCTTGTCTAATTTAATCCCCCCCTGCTAGTCTATTTTCATCCCTCCCCCACGCTAATCTTTTTTTCATCCCCCCCCCCCCCCATGCTAATCAAAATTTTTCATCATTGCCACCATGCTGATCTATTTTTTATCACTATCAATTCTTGTTTGGATTTCAACTGCGAGGTAGCAGTGGGGGTGAGAGAGACAGAGAGAGAGGGTTGGGTGTATTAACTTTTGCAGCCAACCTGCAATCTACTTAGCTCTCCCCAACCCCCATGCCAATCTATTTTTTATTCGTACCCCTATACCAATCTATTTTTCATCCCTATCAATTCTTGTTTGCATTTGATGTGGGGGCACCGGTGGGTTGGGGGGGGGGGGGGGTGGTATTAGCAGCAAAATTGCAATCTACTAAGGTCTCCCCAATCCCCACGCTAATATATTTTTTATCCCTACCCCCATGTCAATCAATTTTTCATCCTTGATAATGAGTGTTTGGATTTTAACTGGGGGCAACAGTGGGGAGGAGGGGGGTATTGGCAGCGAACTTGCAACCTACTAAGGTCTCCCAAACCCCCATGCCAGCCTATTTTTTCTCCCTATCAATTCTTGTTTGAATTTTATTTGAGGGGTTCCCATGGGGGTGGGGGAGAGGGGTATGGGCAGCGAACTTGCAAACTACTACAGTCTCCCAAACCCTGATGCCAATCTATTTTTAACTCTATCAATTCTTCTCCTAATACAGTCATGTGAAACCTTCTGAAAAGTTTCCCCTTGGTATCAATTTTAGAACTTTTTACAAATACAGTGAAGCCCCAATGAAGGTAAACCGAGGAAATACAGTAAATGATAATTAGGTATGACGCAGCATACAAACAGATATGAACATAATGCACCCACTTTCAAAACGTTTGAAAATTTTGATTATCAGCTGACAGTTATATTTCAAAAAAATATATCATATTACAAAACATGTCTGTGGTCTTGCATGGTCAAAAGCAGAACTTGGTTTACGTCATGCAATGCAATGATCAAACCCTAACTTTCTTAACCTGGGCAAGGAAGGGGTGGGGGGGTCCCCTAGTGTGGGAAAAATTGGTTATTGTTGATTGAAGTGAGAAGAATTTTTTTTGGATCAATACCAGAATTACCCTTAAAATTTTCCTAATCTTTAAGAAAAACACTGATTGTTTCCTAGGTTACAATTCTCTGTAGGGATGCCCTTGAAGGAACCAGGTTAAGTTTTGATTTGATCAATGCATAAGAACACAAGTGTTTACCTGGGTCCTGGATTGCAATAAATTCATCAACTGAAATAAATTATTCTAATGGATGATAATCGTCTCCTTGTCCTGAAACAGCTTGCCTCCACCTGTCTGTATTAAGAAGAAAGAATAAAATAATTCAGACAAAATGATTATCTTGTGCCTAGTGCATATAAATAAGGTGACAAATACCTGACTGAATAGTTATTTGATTGTGTAGAAAACGCTACAATATTATTATAACCAGTTATTAACTTCGCATGCACAGTGGGGGGGGGGGGGGGGGATTGGGGTCACATATGCTGACAAATTATTTTTCACATATTATTATGTGACACATCATCTGGAGGAGCATTCTTTTTTAATTGACAACAAATATTTTGTCATATACAAGCTAACACTCCAGCTTGTCAACAAATATATTTGTGACATAAAAATTGGCCAAATTTTTTAATCTACACAAGCAAATAGAAATTGTCATATAAAAATTGCACCATCCAGAGTTTAGTACTAGCATTACCAGAGCCCAGAATCGTATGTATTGAATAGGTGGCTTACTACAGTTTTTATGTGAGCAAGTTAAGACGGATTCCGCTGACAGTTGGAGCAATGAGTGCAAAAATTAAGTACCAAAATCCTACTCATAGTACAGCGACATTTTATTATTTGAAACATCTCTGAGTCACTGAAATCCATTCGCCAAAGTGACCCCGTGAATAAACTCTAGTTAACACATTCTCAAGAAAATTAAAGCCAAACCTCATAAAATGTTTAAAACGCGGTCATTTTGTTTTAAACTGGCGTTAAATTTTTTTTTTATCTGATATATATATATTTATATTTTTTTTTTTTTGGGGGGGTTTTTGGGTTTTTTTTTTGTTTTTTTTTTTTTATTTCCATCTATTTTATTTTTTATATCTCTTTTTTTTTTTTTTTTTTTTTTTTATTTTTTTTTTTTTTTGGTAAAAACCATTAAATATCCGGCCCTTCCCGCCAAATACTACCAATACAGTGTAACATATTGCAACATATAACAATATTTTACAATGGTTCAATGCACAATATAAAACTTGTCTACATCTTTCCGCTGAAGATGAACCAAATTCTTTCATCATTACTCATGTATGTTACATGTAAATGGTATTTGTATGTAAAGAAAAACCAAACACAAGCATTAGATGCAGATGAATGTATATACAAGTTCCTGTCATATATACAAAAATGAATTAGTTACTGTGTCCTCGCCCGTCCTTATCTATTAATTAATTTATTCAGTTCTTTTGTTTCAGTTAAGAATAAAAGTCTGTAAGTTTTGTTTTATATATCTATATAGATAATTTCGTAACATAAATGAACAGAGAATGTAATTTAGGTGTGTGTGTTCAATAAAAATAAAAAATAAAAATATTGCAACATAACCAAGCTGGTGTTCCCCATAAGCCGGGTGGTTTCTTGGAGGTCTTCTAGCCTTATGATCATCATAATCATAACTATAACATTTCAATCTTCATCATTAACTTAAAGTGCTACTACGATCGAATTTTCGATTTCCATATTTTTACATTTTCGTGTACAATAAGACTTTCTTACTCACCTTGCAAATTTTCAATCCATTACGAACATCAGAAGTCGTTTTGTTTTAACGTTTATTTTCGATATTTTATGGCCGCCATTAAACAACCTTGTTCCAAGGCTTGGTTGCGAATAGGGAGAAAATGACGTCAAAGGCTAAAATACCTCATGGGTTGAAATTATAATAACAATCAGCATAGAAAATTGCACGAAAAACAAGCCCAAAGTTTTTGTTACTTTTCGTGTGATTTTCAATACATGTTGTTATTCTAATTTCAACCTGTGAGGTATTTTAGCCTTTGACGTCATTTTCTACCTATTCGCAACCAAGCCTTGGAACAAGGTTGATTAATGGCGGCCGTAAATTCTCTGGAATAAATGTTATAATACAACGACTTCTGATGTTCGTAATGGATTGAAATTTGGCAAGGTGAGTAAGAAAGTCTAATTGTTGACGACAATGTAAAAATATGAAGATCAAAAATTTGATCGTAGTAGCACTTTAAACCGTTGGCTCCAGTGCCGACCTAAACTGGCCTTGACGATCATTGCTCTTTCTTCCACTTGTGACATCATCATCTTTGATCAAAAAAGGCATCACTTACATTTGTGCACTCGATCTCTGCAGGAAAAGCTCTTTCCGATGATGCCCCAATTAGAGTGATTGCGTCAATCCTGCTTGAAATACCCACAAAAAGCTTAAAAAATTTAAAGTGAAAAACTCGTAGGAGTATTTGCCCCAGCCATCCATGGCTCTTCAGTGGGCCGCGAGTATTTCCTGTCTGAATGGCACTTTCTCAAAAATTTATTAACTTCAAGCAAGCCCAAAAAGATAAGAAAAGGAGAAAAAAGAAAGGCAAGAAAAATAATGAAAGTGGTAGGGCACTCACTCGTCCAAAATCTACATGTACCGGTATCTCAAAATTTTGATTTCTGTGCATGCCTCAACAACAATGACCTAAAATCTGATGGTTGTGGAAAGGAAGGCGTGCTTCCAGGTTGCAAGTGACTTTTTGTGTAGTTTGGAGCTTGACTAGACAAACATCCAAAAAATGTGGTTTTTTCAAAAATCTCTGGGAGTCAATGGGTTAAAGTGGCTAATAAATGATGATCAGGGATCGGGTTAACGCAAAAATCATGCATTTTTACGCAAAAAATCCTGAATAATGCATTTTCAAAATTTTAATAAATGCAGGCTACAGTGCACTTTTTACTAGAGAAGTAGAAAATGTCATGCTTTGATCAACCAAATCTAACTGACATTAATAACATTAAACATTTTTATCAGTCAATAAAGCAGCTACATGTAAGAAATGTTTTAAACGTTTTTTGGAAACATTTTAAAACAAGCACAACAAAATAATAGTGAAAGGGTTGGAAATTTGAAGTTTGCAATACATTTAGGTGAAATCACAAGAATGATTGTACATGTAAACTGTATGTGCAGACTGAATTACAGCCAATTCCTGGAATCAAATTTTGGTCAGGCGGACCTCAAGAGGAGCATAATAGTATGCATTCGATTATTAACCTTTCATGGCCTTTGCAAAAATAACCGTTTTGCAATTTTGTAAATTTGAATTTTCGACTGGACATTGTTAAGTGTAAACAACATTGAAGGAGTAAACACATTTGGAAGTTTTTAGGTTTTGGTATAATTCTTAGTCCCTTTTCGAATAAAATATTACTCCACAACAGTTTTTCATTTGTCATAAAGTTATTTGCAATTTCTCATCATCAAAAGAACATTTTTTAGAAAATGTGCATTATTTCATACATAATGACATATAATTTTTGCATTAAATTAATTACCGTAATTTATTTATTATATATGCAATTTATTGTTAGGCTAGCTCCTCAGACATTTGAGCCTGTAAGATGAAATAAGTGCTAAATGCAGCTTGCCCAAAGGGTGAGCAATTTAATTTATTATTATATGTAGTGTAGTGAATTAATGTCAGTAGTGATTTAATGCAGTGATACTGACGCCAATTAGGGGTATCAAATAGTCTTTGCGAGCATTTGCGAGCAGGTTTTGGTGAGCACAGCATTGCAAACAACAAGCCCTTTTAAAAAAGCTTCCCCACTTAAAACCGAGGATGCAAGCACTTGTAAAAAC
Source organism: Oculina patagonica (assembly GCF_052425735.1). Classification (NCBI taxonomy): domain Eukaryota; kingdom Metazoa; phylum Cnidaria; class Anthozoa; order Scleractinia; family Oculinidae; genus Oculina; species Oculina patagonica. Next base: position 20,772,452 of record NC_135771.1, read on the forward strand.
ATGCGAGCATGAGCAAACAAGCACCCACTAAAGTTTGCAAGAATCCGAGCAAAAGCTAAATTTTGCAAGCACTGCGACATTTGAGGGACCATTTATGACCCCTCCAATTTACACCCATAATTGGTGATGCCACACAAAAAATCTTGGCACAAAAACAAACTTTATGTACTGCACATGGAAATGTAGTAAGCCACCATTTAATACAAACATGCATGCAGTTCTTCCAGAAAATGCCCCCCCCCCCTGCAGAGGGATTGGAAATTCCTGCGGGTGGAAGTGGTCTCAAAGGGCAAAAACTTTAAGGAAAAGTATGAGGCTAAATTGGAAATTCCAGAGAGTTTGGGAGGGGGGGGGGGTCTTACGAAAATTCCGTTTCATAGGGGAAGTATGGATAATTTACGGAACTACACATTAAAAATAAAACGTAAAAAGATGTCCATATATACCTGAAGACTGATATCTCTGAGCTGACTCTGTTTCAAGCTTAAATGCAACCATGCTCCTGGAACAATGCTGGAATCTGAAATGAAAGAAATGAAATGAATAATTAGGATAGCTAATGATAATTTCTTATTATGTCAAGTTATTCTACACTGACCTTAGATGATTATAACAGAAGGGGGGGGGGGTGGGGTTCTCTGTTTTTTTTTTTGGGGGGGGGTGGTGATTTGGAGCTGGGACTCTTAAACAATAACCTTACACCAGAACATGCTCAGCTGATTTTGTAAGTTACCCTTTACTTGACTGGAAACCAAAAATCCCCACCCTATCCCAGACTTGCCTTTTTTTTTACTGTATCAAAATTAGTGTTTTTTAATGGAAAACAATCAGACTGTCAACGACGTTGCCGCGATGATTTTATCTACATTTAAAAAAGCCTATTTCTCTTCCAATTCTATAGGAATTTTGGACTTTGGGATATGCTTATTTGGCTCTTAATAACATAAAACTCAACCTCAAACCACGATTACACTTTCCTGACAAATGATACCTTATTCTCTATGATTTCTATACCCATGAAACTCTATGATTTCTATGCCCATGATATCCAAGACTAAACTGCTTCAGAACCATTCCCTTCACAGCAGCACATACAGTACCTAAACAGCTCATATATGGGAGTAACCAACCCCTCCCCTCTATATCCCTCCAGGATTACATTAATTTTGTATATCACTATTGTGGTTTGATTTTATGCAGGTTGATACAATCGATATCTGGTCTTTTTTTTCATCATAATATTACCATACAACAAAACAAGGGGGAATTACCAAAGCTTTTGTATGCCACTGTCCAGATAGACAATAATTGTACAGTCCAAGCTCTCGTAAGCAGACACCTCGGGATGTGAAAAAAGTGTCCGTAACTGGAGCTGGCTGCTTACGAGAATGGTTCTCGTAAGGGACGGACCATTAGAAAAGTGATAGGGGGGGTGGGGAATTTTCGGCTTGCACGAATTTTTTTTTGTCCATCTCTTGTGCAGGAATTTTTTTTTCGGGTGAAACCCTCTGCTAGAATTTTTTTTTTTTAGACAAATGTTCTTTCTTCAGACAAATGCCATGTTTTGTTACTTTATACCATGTTTTTTGACAAATGTTGCTCTGTTGATTATTTTTAAAATATTTTAAAACTGCTGTTGTTCATTGACTTCATCCTTTAGGGACTGTCAACAAGTACCGAAGGGGGGGGGGGGGGGGTCAAAGGGCGTTGCAATTAGAAAAGTGGAGACCCAGCCCTTCCTTCTAGCTCAAAACACCCACCCCTGGTCGAGGGTTGGAAATTACATGATCCACCCCTTTCTACAAAAAATAGTTAATAAGGAAAAAGCCTTTTTGATTGTCCGTAATGGATTAGAGGTTTCTGAAGTGATGTCAGCTTTTAAAGTACGATCCTAATCATACACCACCATAATAATTGTCCCTAATGAACACTGTAATTCATCGGCTATCCAAACACCAAGAAGAGAGTTGAAAATACAATGCGCAGCGGAGTATTTTTGACGAAATTTGAGGTGTTTGGATAGCCAATGAAACACTGTCTCTAGTGCTTGATATATCTTTTCAATCGAAACAAAAACCAAGGAGTAAACGGAGAAATAAAATTGTAAAAATCTGCTAATTAAGATCGGGTATCCAAACCACTGTCACGGTTATGATTTTCATTGTGTTAGCCTTATGAATTATTAATGAGTTTGAGAAATGTAGTTTCTTACACATCTTCTTTCGCTTCTTAACACACCAAAGCAGGATGAATTTCTCGATCACTTCGTATAATAGATTTGTGTTTTTCATATATTTCTGTGTAAAGTCCGTGGGAAAACTAAGGGCGCGTTCGTTTGGGATCAATCCAGACTAAGAATAATTGGAATAATGCGACTTAGGGTTTGTTTGGCTGCTTCCGGAATACATTCTTATTCCGGAATATTCTCAAATGAATGCGCCCTTAGACATAAACATCTGCAAAAACTGAAACAATAAGTAACAGAAATTTATAAATAATTACTGCAGAAATCCTATTTGACCGGAATTGACAACAGAAACTAAGACCACCGTATATCGTATCATTCATGTTTGCAATCTGTTTCAGAAATGAGTTAACTGGTAAGCAATCTACGCAGGCTAGAGAGAGACGAGCAAAAATAATGTTATGATCACAATCCATCTAGGGGGGTGTGGGGACAAGCTCCCCCAGAAAATTTTGAAATTTTGTAGGCTCGGAAATGGTATTTTCAGCATTCTCCACCATATATTTCGTCGAAAAATAGATCTCATCAAGTGTTAAATGATGACAGGTACATGTATTTATAGGACCTTTCCTTCTGCATGAATTTTTTTCTTTGCCTTCCCCTTTGCACAATTTCTTTTTCTTGCCATTTTGGCTTGCATGAATTTTTGTTGTTTTTTTCCCCCACCCCCCCCCCTCCCCCCGTCACTTTTCTAATGGTCTGTCCCTAAGAGCCACTAGAGGTGTAGGGGATAAATGGCCGCTTAAAGAAGCTTGCCCTGCTAACAATAACCGGACAGACGTGGATGACGACAAAACTAGCACTGAAATATGGTACTGTAATTACTTTAAAATCATTCTAACGAATGGCGATGTGCAGATGATTGATAAACACAAGATACAGAGGTTGTTAATAAGATTTTCTTTTGGGTGTCTGCTTACGGGAGCTTAAAAACAAAGAAAAAATCTAAGACGTAATCTCTGAAAGTGTCCGCGGCCGCTTACGGGAATGTCCGCTTAAGAGAATGTAAAAATACAGAGTTTGTATGGGAGTTAAAACGGGATTTCAAACAAGGCGGCCGTAAGTAGAGCTGTCCACTTACGAGAGTGTCCGTTAAGAGAGCTTCGACTGTATAAAGAATTTTGTGACATGTCTGGCTACATCGCAGGCTACCAAATAAATTATTTACTCATGGCTCAGAGATAGTCAGCTGACAAATCGAAAAAATTCCACTGATAACTGACATTTCAGAAACCCTATCAGATCCCTTTACACTCCTACACACAACTTCCCAAAGGACCCCCCCCCCCCCAACGCACCCTATCCCCTACCCCCTTAGTAAACAGACAACAATAATGGCGGCGTCGAGAGAACTTCTCAAACATATCAAAGAATGCTTAGTTACCCTGGAAAACACTCAACAAGGGAAAGAAATCGCGATTAACACTGTTAGCTCCCTAAATAAAGTAAATTTAAATCTAAATTTTTCTTTATAAAAGTTTACCTGCGCGTCTCCGAGCTGCCAAAACGTCAACACTTCTTGCACGCGGACAGTGCAACTCAACTCTGAGCCCTCCAGCTGTTGGTGAAATAACAGCGAATATAGAAACATGATACAAAATGATAAATAAAGGATGACAACAGGAATAAGAAACCACGCTAAATTCCTAACCTTAAAATAGAGTGAGAGGGTTTATACTGCAAGCGGTTCCAATATGGCGGCGAAACTGTCCTTGCAAAGAGTGCTGGGAGCTTTCACGAAGCTCGCGCGCGACACACGCGAGTTCGTGACCCGTAAGGCCCCTTTTGGCCGTCTCATGACACAGTATACTGACGAGTAAAATTGGGGAAAGCGAACAGCCGTTTACAGCCGATTTCGGTGCAGTGTGTGGACCCGTTTTTTGTTTTGTTTTTTGTTTTTTTTGTTTTTCCAAAACATTATTAGCCTGTGTACAGCCGTCCCGCTCCCCTCAATTTTTTTGAGGGGAGCGGGACGGCTGTACACAGGCTAAAACATTATTCGCTCAAGGCGATCACGAGAGTGGCGATAAATAAATTTTATACTTGCATAAATTTTCTCAATTTTCTTGACCAAAATTGTCAAATATTTCTCCTACTTGTCTTGACTGACTGCTCTGAGGTTGAAACATGGCAACCACTTTGGATATCTGCCAGACAGCAAAGGACAATATGCCTGTCACCTCTCATATCCTACTTAAGGTGGCTTAATACGGTTTTGAGGGGGTAAGTGAGCCCAACTTTTAAATGTCTTTAAAAATATTTAGGAACCTTCTTTCTTTCTCTTATTTCTGTTTTTTAAAGCATATAGCCATCATATGCGACATTTGACCATTAAAAATGATAATAAACAATCAATAAAGAGCCAAAATGAATGGCCGAGTGTTTAGGAGGGGACTGGGCACTAGTTGTTTTAACAGCGTTTTTCTCAAAATCTACCCGTATGACCCCACCTCAAAATTTCAGAAATTGCAAATTGGCTTTGATTCAACACTCATGTAGGATAAAATAAAAACCTGTAAGACAGATTTTTCGCAAAATAGGAAAATGTGATATTTTGCTCCTTTAAAAAATAGCTCAAATTCTGTCTTACAGATTTTTATTTTATTTTGCATGAATGTTTAATCAAAGCCAATTTGTAATTTCTGAAATTTTGAGGTGGGGTCATACGGGTAGATTTTGAGAAAAACGCCATTAAAACAACTAGTCCCAGTCCCCTGCAAAGCGCTCGGCCATTTATTTTGGGAGGAGTTATTCGTAGTGCAGTTGACACCCTCTAGGGTTTCTGTATGGGTCATGTGACCAAACAGCCATGTGAGCGTCATTCAGCAATGACGGACGAAACGTCTCCGTAAACGCGCCAGACAATTGCACAGATGTTTTGATCTGGAGTGGTTGAAAAATTGTTTCTAATTTATATTTAAAAGAGGACTATGAAAACTACAATTGCACATGAGTTCAAGTGGCCAAATTTCAATCAAAACTTGTGACATTGTGACAGGCCTGTGAGAAACTGAAATTAGAAAATAATATGCTTCCCTTTAGTAGGATAGTCTTTTAGTGAAGCAGTGTTCGTCGGTTTGTCTTTAGATTGACTTTACTGAAAATCCTCTCTTGACTGAAGAAAAACGATGAGGAAGGTGAACGTCATCCAATTTTTAGATTGACACCTAATTGCAATAACCTTGTCATAGAAAAGGAAAAAAGGTAAACAGGAATTAATTAGCGTAGTTTCATAACTGGTAGCATTTACAGAAACCTCGCGAGTTGTTTTTATTGTTGTGCTGTAAAAAGATAAATTGAATAATTCAGTCGTTTTTTGAGGCATTTTAAGGCCGTTTGTACGAATAAATTTCATGCATGCGCTTAATTAATTCCTATTTGACTTTTGACTTTTTTCTATGACAACCTTGTTGCCATTAGGCGTATCTCGGGATAATAACAAATCATCTTTTTGCCTTTTGTGAATTATGTTTGTCACGGAAAGTACACGAAAAATACCTTTTAATAACGCTGTAAATAATTAAAATATTGGTTAAATAATCGTGATGACTAATTTCTTTCTATGCTTGAGCACAGACGCTGGCACAGGATAAGTGAGAAATGAATATTTCTTGCCTCGTCAGAATAGCACACTCAATAACTGTGGTGTTGTCAAACTCGGAATGCTTATAAAACCTGTTTACAAAGCAGTTACTAAAAAATACTCTATTTCACAGCATAGATAAATTCGGTAAAACATTTGGATGAGATCGATGTAGTTTTGAGATCAAACTTTAAGATAGTCTTTAACCCGTCCCAAATAGGATACGAACTGCCTTTACTACGAACATTCAAATTCAGTACACTACTCAAATACAACATGTACTAATGTTATCATCAAGAAGATTTTTTCCAGTAAATCTAATTCAAACAAACGGACTAGTTTAACTTCAATTTCATTCTCTTCTTATTCTGACAGAAGTGCTTGACATGGACAACATAGATGAAATTATACAAACCATCTCTATCGGCCTCATTGTTGCTCATTTTCTTCTCAACACCGGTCGAGTTCTAAAAGCCATCGAGTTATGCAAAGAATGTTTGTTCATCCTCGACAACACACCACTAATAAGAGAAGAGAAGAAATCTTATTTCCTTTACAAGATGATATATTGGACAGTGTTACTGGCATTCCTGCGTATCGATGATTACACAAATGTAATAAAATACGCTACAAAAATTCTTTTCATTGCCCGCGAATGCGGTGACAGGTTCGAAGAATGTAGGGTATACCAATTACTAGCGTCATTGTATCTTCGTCAGAGTAAGTACGTAGAAGCAAAAGAGCACAGCGAGAAAGCACTACTAATCAGTACAGAAATTGGCGACAAAGATGGAGAAGCTTCCTGTTACGGAAATCTTGGAGAGGTATATAGGTCAGTTGGAAAATATGAGAAGGCTAAAGAATATCACATGAAAGCACTTGCCATCAGAAAAGAAATTGGTGACAGAAATGGTGAAGCCTCCTGTTACGGAAACCTTGGAACGGTGTTTCATTCTGTTGGCGAATATGACAAAGCAAAAGAATATCACGAGAGAGCACTTAAGATGAAAAAAGAAATTGGTAACAGAGATGGTGAAGCTACTGCATACGGAAACCTTGGAACTGTGTTTGAATGTGTTGGAAAATATCAGAATGCGAAAGAATATTACGAGAAAGCACTTGTGATTAAAAAAGAAATAGGGGACAGAAACGGAGAAGCCTGTTGTTATGGAAGCCTTGGAACCGTACTAACATCACTTGGAGAATATGAAAAGGCGAAAGGGTATCTTGAGGAAGCACTTGCGATCAAAAAAGAAATCGGCGACAGAGAAGGAGAAGCCTCCTCTTACTTAAACCTTGGACATGTGTTTAAATCTGTTGGTGAGTATGTTAACGCCAAATACTATTACCAGAAAGCAGTTGTGATCACAAGAGAAATTGGCGACCGAAAAGTAGAAGGAAGTGTTTGCGAAAGCCTGGGTACTGTGTTCCTATCTCTCGGTAAATATGCGAAGGCTAACGAATATCTTCAGAAAGCACTTGCTCTCAGTAAAGAAATTGGTGACAAAAATGGAGAAGCCAATGTTTACGTAAACCTTGGGGTTGTGTTTAAATCTATTGGAGACTACGAGAAAGCTAGAGAATATCCACAGAAGGCACTGGCGATCAGTAAAGAAATTGGCGACAGGGAAGGAGAAGCCTCAAGTTACGCAAATCTTGGAAATGTTTTTGAATTGCATGGTGAATATGTCGAGGCGGAAGAATATTATAAAAGGGCGCTTGCAATAAGCGAAGAGATTGGAGACGTTAAGAGACAATCTGCATGCCTTTTCAAACTTGGATGGATTATGCTAATAGCAGGAAAGAGTCAGAAAGCTTTGTGGTATCTTCTTCCAAGTATTCAGAAACACGAGGACTTGCGAGGTTTTTTACGACAAAACGATCAATTTAAGATATCTTTTTCTCACGAATACGGCAATCCCTACCGGGTACTCACTGCATTCTTCTGTGCCGATGGAAATCATAATGAAGCTTTGTACGTTTCAGAGCTTCTTCGGGCCAGAGCTCTAGCAGATTTAATGTCAGCTCAGTACTCCGTGGAGAATCAAATCTCAGCTAATCCTCAATCATGGGTTGGCATTGAAAGTGTCATGGACAAAGAACTTAGTTGTACTTGCCTTTACTTCTCTTATATTGATAACGACATATTTGTGTGGGTTCCTAAAGCAAGAAGGGTCGTGCATTTCAGAAAGGTGGATGGAAAAGAAACGATTGTTCGGGAGGAATTGATCGAAAATTTGGACGAATTTTTTACTAACGAACGCTTCAGAAGTTTCGGCATTCTATCAGACGAACAATGCGAAGATCGATCTTTGAAAGATATTCAACGGAAACCTTATGAGGAAGACATCCGTGAACCGTCGCGAATTGGAAATGACGGTAAAGATAACCAAGATACCCTCAAACGGAATCTTTCTATTTGTCACAAATTGATCATCGCTCCTGTGGTGGACTTTATAGAGGGTCCTGAAATCATCATTGTTCCTGAACGGTCAATATACAACATTCCATTTGCCGCGTTACCTGATGAATGTGGAAAATACTTATCAGAGACGTTCAGGATCCGCGTCGTTCCTTCATTGACGACTCTCAAACTCATTCAGGACAGCCCAGCGGACTATCACAGTCAGACTGGTGCACTGATAGTGGGAAATCCTGATGTTGGTAAGGTGCGCTACAAGGGACGTCTTAAATTCATTTCACCACTGCCTTGTGCAGAAAACGAAGCAAACATGATAGGGGAAAAGCTGGGTGTTAAGCCGTTCCTGGGACAAGAAGCAACTAAGCAAGCAGTACTTCAAGTGATAACTTCAGTGAGTCTGGTACATTTTGCTGCACACGGTGATGCAGAAAGAGGAGAAATTGCCCTTGCCCCTCTTCGTACTCCTAACAGGATCCCACGAGAAGAAGACTACTTATTGACAATGTCTGATATTTCAAAAGTTCAACTGCGAGCTAAGCTAGTAGTACTAAGCTGTTGTCACAGTGGGCGTGGACAGATTAGAACCGAGGGAGTTGTTGGAATTGCTCGAGCATTTTTAGGATCTGGTGCACGCTCAGTGTTAGTGGCACTGTGGGCCCTAGAAGACAGTGCAACAGAGCAGTTCATGAGTCGTTTCTATGTGCACCTTGTTGGTGGGGATAGCGCCAGTGAATCTCTTCACGAGGCCATGAAGTGGATGAGATGTAACGGCTATTCTGAAGTGAGACAGTGGGCACCTTTTATGCTGATTGGTGATAACGTGACATTTGATTTTGGAAAATCGAAGTACGTTTCTAAAAGAAAAAAAATATAACATTTAAAAGAAAAAGATTCTGTCAGAGACTCCACTTACTGAGGTGTAGCCTTCTACATTAGATTATATTGTATAACAATAATAATTCAGGCTTTATTTTTGGTAGCCATTGATGTATTTCATATGAGTTTTTCATTTAGAACTATTTAAATACTATCTGTGCTGTGTAAGCAACGGAAGTATAAATGTAAAAAGTTTAGGGAAGTCCCCATTGTAATTTTTCATTAGGCATATTGCAAGTCCTTTTAAATCCTTGTTTTGGTCCCGCCTTAAAAGATAACTCAGTGGTTAAGATACAGTACAACCCTGATTACTGGGACCTCCTAGAGAAAAGAAAATTTGTGCGAAAAATCGGGGGGAGGGGGTGAGGTGGAATTGCATTCTTCAACTAAAGAAGGGAACCGACTTTTGATTCGAGAAATCGAAAGTTTAAACAAATGCGGGATTCTACTGTACCAGAAATGTTTGTTTATGACAATTTATTCGATCTCAGGTAATATTTTGGAGTTTAGCTTTGATGTAACGTTAGTAACATTGCCGTTGCGACCGGACGTTTTCATTAAGGCCATTGGTTTTTATCTCAAACTGACTTTGGTATAGCTAACTAAGAGATTATATGTAGCATTATTTAATGGAAGAACAAATTAATGGTATGCTGATTTTTTCTTAATGGTGTTGTCTTTTAGGTGACTTGATCAGTGCTCCATCAAGTGGGAACTAAATCACAAAACTGATTTGACCCAGCTGAGAGACTACTCGCTAGTATTGAGTTGTAAACACTATAATTGTAACTTGACGATCGCCTTTTGCTCAGTTTTCCTCGCTTTTTTTCCAGTAAACGCCTCGAGGCAGAAACGATATCAAGATAAATCTTGCATGGATCTTTTTTATTTTGTTTTATAAACTCGACCCTCTTTGTTCGACCACCTCCCGTAGGCGACAACTTTTCCAAAATAATAAAATTTTTCTTCCCAAACATCTTTATAGTGGGAACCTCGCGAAGGCGGCCGTCCGCGACCGCTGAGCAACTGTAGCAATGTAAGCACTTCCTTAGAAAATAACTGTAATGAGTACTTATGAAATAATAAAGAATTATTTTGAACAAATTTGTGGTCTGCATTTACATTTTTTGGGGGAATGAGTACAGCTGAATACACCTATTAGTGAATACACCTGACATGGTTTGAAAATGAAGTCAAAAACAAAAGGAAAATGGCGGCTTATGTCTCATCTCAGTGTTATTATAACACCATGTATTTAGGCTCCGGTAGCGAGACAGACGACAATAATAACAAAGTCGCTCTAAAACAAGCTGTGAACAAGCTCATTATCGGCTCCTCCCCAAAGTTGAGACTAACAGTGCCAAGAGTCAGTCACGTGGTCATTAAAGCACACCCTGAAGGAGAACATTGCATCATCTTTTGTCGTTGCCCCACCCCCAAGGTCAAAATTGCGACACACTGGCCTTAATGTAGACTGAATAAAATAAAGTCGAGCTATGGTTGACATTCACGTAATTTTTCTATTTTTTCTTTAGTATAACAACCTGGTGGAGATTGCTAGAAATTACATTTCCTAGCCTCTTGATATCACAATATATAGGGGAAGAGAGTCAAGGAGATATGAAAGGCATGTCCCCAGATATTTAAACGCAAGAACCCTCCCCATCCTTCTCAAGGACCTTTCAAACGGAAACTTCATAACACAAATCATGATGTGTCTTCTCCGTTCGGGTCGTATACGACCCGATCCGGAGCCCAAGTTTTAAACTCCTTATGGTATTGGCTTTCAAAAATTATACAGGGTTGACTAGGTTAGACTTCAATGAAGATAAAAAAGTCATGACACTCTGAGGTAGCAAAATACATAGGGATTTTCAGAAAATAATTCAGGTCTCTAAGGGATCATTAACTGATAAATATTGATAAAATATTGTCATAAACAAGATTTTGTGTCGTGACTTGAATTAATGCGAAGAAAACTGAAACACAGGGAAAAGTGAGATATGCATATGTGAGACTAAGTGTAGCAATGACAGATAATATAATATGCAAAAATAGCACTACGTCAAACTGCTCAAACTCGTCTGAATGACACAAACTGAGTGACGAGATTAAGATATGGAATCGAGAAAATTGCCGTAAGTGCATGTGTTGTCACTGTGCTGAAGATTTCAAAAAGCCTATCTTATACTTTTATTGTCACAGTGTAAAAAGACTACAGTCGAAATTGAAAGGTGATGTCATGGTTGGAAAATTTAATAATCACTTGCATCATTGTTAGTTTTGAAGGGAGTTCACATTTTTAATTTAAAATTAAAGACGCAGGCTAATGTGGATTTTATCATTTCGATTTAGACTTATCATAGAGCGGTGCGTGCAGAGAGTTTAACCCAAGTTTTGATCTAAAGTAATTGGCGATGCTAATTTCCGTTATCAGAAGACCGGCACCGATTTAGCGTTTGTAACTATTAGAAATACGTATCTCGCAGAACCTCGCAAAGGTAGGTGTTTTATTATGTTTAACTGAGTGTCTGTCGTAATTTTCGCTCAGTATTGATAATTCGTATAATCGTTCCTGTTCAGTTTCTGTATCCATTCTGTCTACTGAAGCACACAAGAGTGACGCTCGCCATATATCATATGGTTTGGTATAATTTTGACCCTACCGAGACTAAGTTTAATAGGCAATAGTGCTACAATATTTGTAAAGGAGTTCTCTAAATTGGAAATCACCAACCTCAGTGGATTAATTATGAAGCATTCTCGTTGCCTGTCTGATCTCATAAAGTATAAACGAGGAATTTAGACTTCTCGTTTCAGTAAAATTGGTTTAAACGTGGCTAAAAAACGCCATAAATAAACCGGTGAGATTTTTTTCTTATCTTGCAGACAAAGTTCCTGTTGTTAACTGCCGCTGTTACTTTTGTATTCTTTCCACACGGCACAAGGGAAGTGGTGAGTACAAACTTAATTTGATTTGCATCTAGGCAAGCGTGCATACTACTCTTGAAAAAATCTAAAGCGTTTTTAGTTTAATATGTAATTATTTACTTTTTTAAAAAAATAGGAGTAAGAAATCTAATCGGTAATCAAAAACGATGTTAGACTGCGAATAATTTCACAATAAAATGACATTTTGCTTTGTAAAAACTTCAGTTTCTGAATGTAAGAAATCGCATACTACTCTTGAATAAATCTGAAACATCTTACAGTTGAGTATGTTATGATTTACTTTTTTCAAACCGTAGGATAAAAATTCTAATCTGTAATCAATAACGATGTTAGACTACGAAAAATTTTACCATAAAATGACATTTCACGGCGTTGCAAAAATTTCACTTTCTGGAGGTAAGAAATCGGATGATCGTGTTGTATCAACAATATGATATATGCGCATGCAAGCGTGTCATTTTACAAAGGAAGCACAAGACTGCTTTTCTTTTGACCTCGTGAATTGAGCCAAATATGTTCTAAAACTCTGACGAATAACAAAGACTCAGAAACGCTGAGATTTCGTTTCTCGTCTCATCTTTTAAATAAATACTGTTGTGTTTAAGGAAGATTACAGTCGAAATTGAAAGTTAGTCTAATGACGTGAAGAGTCCAAATCATGCGCCTTCGTGGTTTTTAAAGAATTTTTGAAGATAACTGTTTAGCAAACCCATAATTTGCTGTCAGTTGTAGTTTTTCACACGGGCAAACATTTCACTGTAAATAAAGGTACCAATTGCAGTTTATTTGGTTACATCGCAAATAAAGTCTATAAAGGACTCATGCAAGACTGAAAAGGTAGCAACATTGAACATGAACACTGTACCGGGTCTGAATAAAGAATTTTTTATTTGACTAAACCCGGCCTGAGGGAACGTCAATTTTTTTTGTTCTTTTATTTGATTGGTTGCTGTTGAACGAGATAATTTTACTTAAATAATAAGACAATATAAATGGTACTCCTTGCGCATGACGGAATGTGAACAATTATCGAGGCTGAGAACGTGACAGTCCTGATTTCACTTTCTGGCGATTTTATTTTTTGAAAGTAGAAGAATCGAAGAAGAACAAGTTAACGTGCGTTTTACCATGAAATTCCAGAGTCCTCAAAATGAAATGATAATGTTGTATGATTTAAACTTAATACTTCTCTGAGAGGATATGTTGGCTCAGTGATCTTACTTCCCTACATCAACAACACAAGACGGAAGAAAGGTTCGAAAGTTGATAACAAACTGAGTCATAGTTATATAATTAAGAAGACAACGGCAGACAGTACCAAATTGTGTGTCGTGACTTAAATTACCAATAAGTAAAACTGACCGCGACGTACAAAGTAAGACGAAAATTCCTGTTTTGGTGACGGAGATTTATTTGAATTTCATTAACGATTTTGTCTTTTTATAAAGCGGAAAGTACAGTAAGTTTTATAACACGTGTTTTTAAAAGGGGTCGTTAGAAAAATGTGTTACTAATTTATAGCACTATCTTAAAATAGGATTTTTTGACGTATATGAAAACATACTTGCACAAGAGTACAACTGGCCAGATTTCATTCATCGTTTGAGCGGCCACAAAGCTTGGTGTAAATTAAACAAAAACGATATCATTGCCTTTAGTTCGAAAGTCTTCATTGGTGTTCGTGTTCAACTGTTTGTCTTTAGTTCGACTTTCTGAAAATCCTCTCATGACTGACCTTGATTGAAGAAAAACAGTTTTCAAAATCATTAAAAGTTAATCAAGTTAAAACAAAGAAAATCAGAACCGTGACTGTGTTTTCGTTTTTTTCCTCCGTAGATTTTTAGTTTCGAGTTTGTAGAAATATCAAACACTCGAGAGAGTGTTTCATCACATTTTCAAACACCTCGAAGTTCGTCAAATTATAAAAAAAATCCGCTGCGTGTCGTATATTCAACTCTATTCTCGGTGTTTGGAACTGTGATGAAACACTCTCTCCCGTGCTTGTTATTTTAGATTTATCTCTCGTATAATAACAAATCGTACTTTCTCGATTAAACGCCGGGCCCCGAATAAATGCCGGGTCTCCAAGTTGTATTTGGAAATAAACCTCTTAAACAATTATTAAAGGTTCAATATGCTTTAAAAATAATGTCTAATTATATAGCTGTCAAAAATAATGAATAAAAATCATTTCTTAGAAACATAGGGCTAGAAAAAACTCCTGAATTCAAATAAACGCCGGCCCTATCGGGCCAAGTTTGAAATAAACGCCGGGGCCGTTTAATCGAAAAAATACGGTCTATATATTTTCGCCGTTTTGTGACTTATGTTATTCAAGGAAATTGCATTATGCTTCAGGAAAAAGATATCTTATATAAATGCTTATTTAATTGAAATATTACTTAACTAATCGTGATGTCTAACTGTTTTCTATGCTTGAGCAAATGACGCTCGTAACGGACGACTGAGAAATTAATTCAAATAAATATTCCTTACCTCATCATAGTAGCGCACTCAATAACTGTTTTGTTTTGTTTTGTCAAGGGAATGTTCGTAAAACCTGTTTACAAAGCAATTACCTTTTTAAAATAATTCGATTTAGCGCCCACCTTCCAGTAAGCGCCCCCCTTCCGAATAAGCGCCCCCATTCTTATAAGCGCCTCTATTGTGGATAACTGCCCCTACTGAAGTCATCGACGTCGAATAGATAAACTCATGAAAATTCACCGTACCGTACTTGTATATTTTTACTGCTAAAATGAACAATTCTTTTAAAAGTAACTGAAATGTCAACAATTTGTTACTGTTACAATTTCTTCTATTGTTAGTTATTTTAAAGAGACAGTGTCACGAGAAGTCTTTCAAGTTTTTGTGTAAACTATTCTAGAACTGTGAGGGTGCAGTCGCTGTTCATCAAAGTAACCCTTGAAAAATAAAAGAACGACATAAATCTTTTCTCCAAGATGTGAAAGAGCGAAATCAATGGTTTTTATGTGATTTTTGTTTAAAAACGCTGGGCCGATGTTTTAAAGTTTTCAGCTACTTCATTGCTATCCGCCCGTAGCCACACTAATTTTTTAACAATTTTTATGAGTAGTACAGTGTGTTTTAGCAAGACCAGGCCACTATTAGTGGATTTTCGGTAAAGTTTTGTTTTTAACATTTGGTTGTTTCTTAAAAAATTAAATAAGCGCCCTGTCCCGAATAAGCGCCCACCCTTGAGGTGCCAAAAGTATGAAAATGAGATACGAACTGCAATCGGATCATTTAAATTTTGTGCACTTTACCAGCAATGGAAAAGAAACGCAACGAATATTAATTCTATCATTTTAAAGGAGGATTTTTTTCCGGTAAATGTAGTACAAACATAAACGGACTATTTAAATTCTAATTTTATTCTCTTTCTATTCCTACAGGAGTGCTTGACATGAACAACATAGATAAAATTATAGAAGTCAACTACCTCAGCCTCATTGTTGTCCATTTCCTTATCAACACCTGTCGAGTTCCAAAAGCCATCGAGTTATGCAAAGAATGTTTGTTCATACTCGACAACACACCACTAATAAGAGAAGAGAAGAAATTCAAATTCCTTTACGAGGGGATATATTTGACAATGTTACTGGCGTACTGGCGTATCGATGATTACACAAATGTAATAAAATACGCTACAAAAATTCTTCCCATTCTCCGAGAATGCGGTAACAGGTTCGAGGAATGTAGTATAAGGCAAACACTAGCGAGATCGTATCTTCGTCAGAGTAAGTACGTAGAAGCGAAAGAACACAGTGAGAAAGCCCTACTAATCAGTTCAGAAATTGGTGATAAAAATGGAGAAGCTACTTGTTACGGAGACCTTGGGATGGTGTATCGGTCAGTTGGAGAATACGAGAAGGCGAAAGAATATCACATGAAAGCACTTGCCATCAGAAAAAAAATTGGCGACAGAAACGGAGAAGCCAACTGTTACGGAAATCTTGGAATTGTGTTTCAATCTGTTAATGAATATGACAAGGCAAAAGAATGCCACGAAAAAGCGCTTGCGATGAAAAAAGAAATTGGTGACAGAGATGGTGAAGCTACTGAATACGGAAATCTTGGAACTGTGTTTCAATTTTTTGGTGAATATGAGAAAGCGAAAGAATATTACGAGAAAGCACTTGCGATGAAAAAAGAAATTGGTGACAGGGATGGTGAAGCTGCTGCATACGGAAACCTTGGAACTGTGTTTCAATCCGTTGGAGAATATCGAAAGGCGAAAGAATATCACGAGAAAGCACTTACAATTAGAACGGAAATGGGGGACAGACGGGGAGAAGCCTGTTGTTATACTAACCTTGGAACTGTGTTTCAATATTTTGGTGAATTTGAGAAGGCGAAAGCATATTACGAAAAAACACTTACGTTCAATAAAGAAATTGGTGACAAAAAAGGAAAAGCTACCTCTTACGTAAGTCTTGGAACCGTACTTAATTCAATTGGAGAATATGAGAAAGCGAAAGAGTATATTGAGGTAGCACTTGCGATCAAAAAAGAAATTGGCGACAGAGAAGGAGAAGCCTTCTGTTACGGACACCTTGGAAACGTGTTTCAAAATGTTGGTGAGTATGTCAAAGCTGAAGAATATTACGAGAAAGCAGTTGCCATCGCAAGAGAAATTGGCGACCGAAAAACAGAAGGAGAAGTTTGTGGAAACCTCGGGGCTGTGTTTCTTTCTCTTGGTAAATATCCCAAAGCTAACGAATATCTTCAGAGAGCACTTGCTCTCAGTAAAGAAATTGGTGACAAAAATGGAGAAGCCGCTGATTATGAAAACCTTGGAAAGGTGTCTCAATCCATTGGTGACTACGAGAAAGCTAGAGAATATTTAGAGAAGGCACTTACGGTCAGAAAAGAAATTGCCGACAGAGAAGGAGAAGCATCAAGTTATGGAAATCTTGGAACTCTTTTTGCATTTCTTGGTGAATATGTCGAGGCGGAAGAACATCATAAGAGGGCGCTTGCAATATGCGAAGAGACTGGAGACGTTAAGAAACAATTTACATTGCTTTGTAATCTTGGATTGGTTATGCTTAAAGCAGGAAAGATTCAGGAAGTTTTGTTTTATCTCCTTCCAAGTATTCAGAAATGCGACGATTTGCGAGGCCTTCTACAAGACAACGATCAATTTCAGATATCTTTTTCTCACGAACATGCTTATCCCTACAGGGCACTCACTGCACTCTTCTGTTCTGCTGGAAATCATAATGAAGCTCTGTACGTTTCAGAGCTTCGTCGAGCCAGAGCTCTGGCAGATTTGATGTCAGCTCAGTACTCCGTGGAGAATCAAATCTCAGCTAATCGTCAATCATGGGTTGGCATTGAAAGTGTCATGGACAAAGAACTTAGTAGTACTTGCCTATACTTCTCTTATTTTGATCACGATATATGTGCATGGATTCTTAAAGCAAGAAAACTCGTGCAATTCAAAAGTGTGAATGGAAAAGAAATGATTGTTCAGGAGGGATTGATCGAAAATATGGACGAGTTTTTTACAAACGAACGCTTCAGAAGTTTCGGCATTCTTCCAGAGGAACATTGCGAAGACCGATCTTTGAACGATATTGAACGAAAACCTTGTGAAGAAGACATCCGTGAACCGTCGCGAGTTGGAAATGACGGTAAAGATACCCTCAAACGGAATCTTTCTCTTTGTCACAAATTGATCATCGCTCCTGCGGCGGACTTAATAGAGGGTCCTGAAATCATTATTGTTCCTGAACGGTCTTTATACAACATTCCATTAGCTGCGTTAACTGATGAAAGTGGAAAATACTTATCAGAGACTTTCAGGATCCGCGTCGTTCCTTCTTTGACGACTCTCAAGCTCATTCAGGACAGCCCAGCAGACTATCACAGTCAGACTGGTGCACTGATAGTGGGAAATCCTGATGTTGGTAAGGTGCGTTACAAGGGACGTCTCAAATTCATTTCACGACTGCCTTGTGCAGAAAGCGAAGCAAACATGGTAGGAGAAAAGCTTGGTGTCAAGCCGTTCCTTGGGCAGCAAGCAACTAAGCAAGCAGTACTTCAGGTGATAAATTCAGTGAGTCTGATACATTTTGCTGCACACGGTGATGCAGAAAGAGGAGAAATTGCCCTTGCTCCGGCTCTTCGTACTCATAACAGGATCCCACGAGAAGAAGACTACTTATTGACAATGTCTGATATTTCAAAAGTTCAACTGCGTGCTAAACTGGTAGTACTAAGCTGTTGTCACAGCGGACGTGGACAGATTAGAGCTGAGGGAGTTGTCGGAATTGCTCGAGCATTCTTAGGATCTGGTGCACGCTCAGTGTTGGTGGCACTGTGGGCCCTAGAAGACAGTGCGACAGACGGGGGAGGAAAGAATATATTTTTCCTTAATAGTAACAACCTTTTATTTATTGTTAAGAGTTGCTACTTATAGTAGAGCTTGTAAGTCTTAATATAACAACAGATTTATTAACACAGGTTTCACGTTTTTCATGAAGGATAAATTTTCTATTTAGCACTTTAATTGATGAAATTAAAAATTTCAAGTATCTTTTTGTGATACTGTTATAACTTTCTATGCCGAGTTAACGACGGGCAGTTAAATTAAATAAGTTTAGGGAAGTCCCCAATGTAATTTTCGAACAGGTATATTGCAGGTCTTTTTAAATCCTTTTTCTATCGTTCCTTCTTTAGGTTTCCTTAGCGGTTGAGATTCAGTACAATCCCGATTCCTCGAACCTTCAAGGTAAAAAAAAAGTTGAGTTGAGTTAAGAAACGAACACTAGTTCGAGAAATCGGGTTGAAATTACATTCGTTCGACTGAGCGAAAGGAATTAACGACTTTCGGTACGAGTTATTTGGAGGTTCAAGAAATCCAGGGTTCCACTGTACCAGAAATATGTATATGTTACAAAAAATTGCGTTACTTTTGACACTGTGCGTGACATTGCTTGTGACATTTTGCATGTTACGGTAATGGATTTTCCCGACAAGGATATTTATTTTAAGATCTATTACTTGTGTCACGTGACAAAAACTTTCGAGAAGGTTGTTTTTGTGTGAAGGGTTCGACATGGTAAAGTCGATTAAAATGAACTTGATGTTGTGTTACCGAGAATCCTGATTTCTGTTATTTTGTAAACGACCGCTTCACTTAACCGAACCATTCGTAACAGTATATTTATGACAATTCATTGGATCTTGTTAATATAACGAAGAGATTTTGTGGTAGCATAATTTCTAATGGAGGGATAATTTGCTTGTTTGTATGTATATTTAATTCTCATGTCATTTTTTTGTTTTCTCTTTTAGGGGACTTGACCAGCACAGCATCAAGTGAAAACTAAAACACAAAACCTATTTGACTCAATTGAGAGACTAATTGTTGTAAACGTTATAATTATAACTTGACGATTGACTTTGCTCGAGCAAAAAATTAATGATATCAAGAGAAATGTAAGTAGGAGCATTTTTTAAAAGTTCTGTTAAATATGTAGTAAAAGAAACACGATAATAATGAGGTGCTCCAAAATAAAGGCAAAAACAAGAGAAAAATTGTGTCATCTCTTGCAGCTTATGTCTCAATACCCAGTATTTAGGGTCGGAGCTAGAAAGAAAAAAATTATAACAAACTCACTCTAACAGCTGTGTAGACATCAATCACTTTTGACATCGAGTCGATATCTGCCAATCAACAAAAGCCAACATGCAGCTGCATGTAGGGCTTTCCACAAGTTGCTCGAGATTTCCCAAAAAGTTGCCCGTAATTTCTCAAAAAGTTGCTCAAAAGTTGCTTCAAAAATCCAAAAAAGTTGCTTCTGTTAATAAAAGTTGCCCCAAAGTTGCTCCAAAAAATCCAAAACGCTACTCCTAATCAAGACAAAATTCTCTAAATATATGCTAATTTTTCCTAGGAGGGTAATACTTCTAAGCAGTTTGATGCAATTTTACTGCATAAGAAGTATCTAAATAACATATCAAGGGGAAAATTTGTTAAGTTTCTTTATTCGTTAAAAATCGTGAAGATATCAATGACGTCATGTTTGCTGACGAGGTTTGTAATATTTTAATGCAGAATGAGCCGAAGGTCTTCAGATGTTCCTCGACAATTTTCGGCAAACATCGTAAATCTTCGGAAACGTTCGTATGGCCTTTGAACAACACTCGGATAATCTTCGGAGATCTTCGGTCTGAAAATTGCTCAAAATTCAACAAGCTGCTCGAGAGGAAAAAAGTTGCTCGAAGTGGAAAAAGTTGCTCGAAACATGAAAAGTTGCCAAAAAGTTGCCGAGCAACTTGTGGAAAGCCCTAGCTGCATGCCCTAGTAAGGACCGCTTACGTAAGGCGGTAGCCAATCACAGAGCAGCATTTGTGCGCATGAGCCACTCAGGATAGAGAAGGGTATCACGTAACCTAAGGGCAGTGACGTCATCACACTGGGTCCCAGGACCCCTCAAACTCGGTCCCAGGCCGTCCTCGGCCACAGTGTCGTCCCCAGTCCCCTTCAAGACAACTCACGCAGTGTCGCCTCCTACGTCATCAGACTCGGTCCCAGACCCACCCGACCACGCCCTAACTCGCTCCCAGTCCGCCTCGGTCACACTCCCATTCGTACCCAGACCCCTGAAGATAGCACACGCAGTTTCTAGTTTCACATTTTAATAACTGGATTAAAAAACCTGTTTTTTTACAGAGGAGACGTGTGTGAAGCCCTCGTGGCCGCGCACCCTGGGAATGAACGTTTACAAACTTAGCAAGACCACCATCCTATAGATATATATATGGTTCACAAAGTGCCATACTGTCCTTGTTGTATCTGGAACTAAATACTTTGCACTAAACGCATGCGCAGATGAGTCTACGCGATACACTCACGATTAATAATTAGTTACCTCTCTTGTGAAGACCACAAAGGTATATATGCTGTCCTTGTGGTATCTGAAACTAAATACTTTGCACTAAACGCATGCGCAGATGAGTCTACGCGATACACTCGCACTTAATAATGAGTTATGAAGACCACAAAGGTTGTCTCAGAAAGCGCCATGCTTTCCTTCTGGTATTGTTCTTCCTGGAACTAAACGCATGCGCAGATGAGTCTACATTGCTTTTTCTAGGTCGACGATTCTGAGAAAACGCACGCTTGTGAAGCTATTTAAAAAAAAACACGTCAGAGGGGGGGGAATAGGGGGTATCCCCCTTTCTCGGTTTTACTGGGAACGAGTACGAGAGTTTTGACGATAATTGTTTGCTCAAGATTATGATCGAATTCGATAGACACGATGTAAACGTTCAACCTCTTCTTTATTGTGTTCGACATAAAGGAACATCGGCTCCGCGCAAAAGTTGAGACCAATTGCAGGTTCGTAGCCAGCCTATAGGCCCGTAGGCCCGGGCTTACAAATATTTCAACCCACTCGTTTGTATGATAGAAAAAAATCAGGCTGAAACCCTTTTCAGATATGATGAAATAGAAAGCAATTTGTAACATTCCTTAACGTTATATATTTCCCAACTACCCTTTCGTGATCAAGGCATTGTAAACTAGTCAGGTGACTGACAAACGCAGAGTGGCCTGCGCCGTAAGGAACAAAAGCGTTTATTTTGGAATGTGTAAAAACTGGCGCAGTTCCTACCTATGAAATATCATAATTTAGGTGCTGTAAAATACACATAACTACAGCAGAAAGTGAAGGACAAGGCATTTTCGAGAGTCTTGATCCAAAAACAAACTTCCTCGGCGGACCTCCATCGCGCCAAGCCCCACTCGAAAAGCGGCCCTTACTGGCCGATTGACCATGCCTACAACTATTCAAAAAGCTGGCTACGCCCCTCTGCCAAAAGTGCCAAGAGCCAGTCACTTGGACAGAAAAACCTCCAAAGGGAATGTGCGTCATCTTTTGTTGTTTCCGCCTTCCGCGGTGAAGGATCTTGGAAACGCGAGGGAAGGATTATCATAAACTGATAAAATATTGTGTCATAAACAATATTCTGCGTCGTGACTTGAATTAATGCACAGAAAACTGAAACACAGGGGAAAGTGAGATATGTGAGACTAAGTGTAGCAATGACAGATAATATAATATGCAAAAATAGCACTACGTCAAACTGTTCAAACTCGCTTGAATGACACAAACTCAGTGATGAGATTAAGATATGGACTCCAGGAAATTGCCGTAAGTGTGTAGTCACTGTGCTGAAGATGTCAAATAGCCTACATCTTTACTTCCCTTAAATTTGGTACTTTTATTGTCACATTGTATTGAAAAGACTCCAGTCGAAATTGAAAGGTGATGTCATAGTTGGAAATTTAATAATCACTTGTGTCATTGTTAGTTTTGAAGGGAGTTCACATTTTTTTAATTTAAAAGACGCAGGCTAATGTTGATTTGGTCATTTTGATTTGGACTTCTCATAGAGCGGTACGTACAGAAAGTTTGACCCAAGTTTTGATCTAAAGTAATTGGCGAAGTTTATTTCCGTCACAAGAAAACAGGAACCGATTTAGCGTTTCTTACTATTAGAAAAACGTTTCTCGCAGGACCTTGCAAAGGTAGGTGTTTTATTATGTTCCACTGAGAGTCTGTCACTAATTTTCTCTCAGTATTGGTGGTAATTTGCATAATCGTTCCTGTTCAGTTTGTGTATTAATTCTGTCTACTAAAGCGCACAAGAGTAAAGCTCGCTATATCATATGGTTTGGTATAATTTAGACCCTACAGAGACTGGGTTTAGTTAAACAGGCAATAGTACTACAATATTTGTAAAGGAAGTTTCTGAAACTGCCTCGGTGGATTTATTTTAAAGAATTCTCCATTGCTTGCCTGATCCCATAAAGTATAAATGAGGAATTTAGACTTCTCGTTTCAGTAAAATTGGTTCAAACGTGGGCCAAAGATGCCATAAATAAACCGGTGCCATTTTTTGGTTATCTTGCAGACAAAGTTCCTGTTGTTAACTGCCGCTGTTACTTTTGTATTCTTTCCACACGGCACAAGGGAAGTGGTGAGTACAAAATTTATTTGATTTGCACCTAAGCAATGGTTCATACTACTCTTGAATAAATCTGAAACATCTTATAGCACTTCTCCCCCTCAATCTCCACTTCAGTTATTTACTTTTTTTAAATGTAATCGGTAATCAATAACGATTTTAGACTAGTCTGCGAATAATTTCACGCTAAAATGACATTTTGCTTTGTACAAATTTTATTTTCTGGAGGAAAAAGATCGGATGAATCTAATATGCGCATAACAGTCATTTTGCAAAGGGAACAAAGACTAATTTTCTTATAAACTCTTGAGTTGAGCCAAATATTTTCTAAAACTTCGCTGATTAACAGAGAGTCAAAACCAGCTCCAATTTCGTTCTTCAATGTTGTTGTATATGTTAGAAAGATTCCAGTCGAAATACAGTGTCCAATACATGTACCAACGGGTATTTTATTTGTTGCTGTTCAAGAGACAGTTTTATTTAAATAGGACAATATAAAAGACGCGCCTTTCTCATGATTAATGACGAACACTTATTACGGCTGAGAACATGACAGTCATGATTTCACTTTCTAACGATTTCATTTTTTGAAGGTAGAATAATCGCATTATCCTGTATCCTACTTGTCGATCACCATGAATTACCACTGTCCTTAAGATGAAAAGATAATGTTTTATGTTATAAACTAATACTTCTCCGAGAGGACCTCTTGGTTTCAGTAGTGATCTTATTTTCCTGTATCAACAACACAAGACGGGAAAAAGTTTCGAAAATTGAGAGTTTACAGAGTCAATGTTACATTATTAAGAACACATGTGCAGATGATACCGAAATTGTGTTTCGTGACTTAAATTACCAATAACTGACCGCAACTTCCAATGTGAGACGAAAATTCCTGTTTTGCTAACAGAGATTTATTTCAATGTATTTACGATTTTGTATTTTTATAAAGCGGCAAGCACAGTAAGTTTTATAACACACGTTTTGATCAGGGGTGGTTGGAAAAAAATGTGTTTCTAATTTACTTTTTAAAAACAGGAATTTTACATGTATATAAAAACATACTTGCCACAAACAACTGGTCAGATTTCAATCAAAACTTGAAAGTAAACGTAGTCGGTTTGTCTTTGGTTTGACTTACTGAATAACCTCTCTTGACTGAATATAAACAGTGCGAAAGGTGACCATCATCCAATTTCAGATTTATGTCTAGAAAATAACAAATCATGTTTTCGCCTTTTTGTGAATTATGTTTCTCACGTTACATTATGTCTCAGGATATACCATATTATCATGCTGTAAATAACATAAATACCGTATTTATATTTTATTTCTCGAGTAAGGGCCCACTCTGAAGGTAGGAAAAGTTAATAAGCGCCCAGCCTCGAATAAGAATTTGGACCACTCTCAAGGTCCAAAAATTTAATAAGCGCCCAGGGCGCTTTATCTAATAAAAACGGTATTGGTTAAAAAATCGCGATGGCTTATTGTTTTCCTTGTTTGAGCAGAAGACGCTCGTGCAGGATAACGGCTGAGAAAATGAATTCCTCGCCCGTCAGAGAAGCGCACTTAAAAACTGCTTTGTCAAAGAAATGTTTATAAAATTTACCTGTTTACAAAGCAAATAACTCTGCAAACGTTTTGTCGAGAGTAGTTTTGAGAACAAACTTTTAAATAGTCTCTAGTTTGTTTTAAATTAAATAGGCTACGAATTGCCATTACAGTACGATCATTTAAATTCAGTACACTTTGGTGGTAATAGTAGAGTTGTGAGACTGCTTTGGAGGAAAAAGCTCTGCGAGAGGTAACCAAGACTCTGGGAAGATCTTCTAAGCAACTTCTGTACTTTTAATGACTTCTTCTATTGCACAACTCTTCTTCTAAATCTAGTGAACTAGCAGCCCTTCTAATATAGCTAAAACGTAGACATGTTTGGGTTCAAAAACTCTCTGACCTTGGAAAACTTGAGACATCCCCAGGACCGACTTAAGAAAACAAATACAAACAAACCTACATGAAAAACCAAAATAAAGAGTAAACGGCCAATGATAAATCAAGACGCTCAAAAACTAAACCAAAACAGGAACCTTTACGGAGGTCCCAAATCAAGATCAGTAGATGATTTCAAGTTCTTCTACCGTGGGAACGGAACCCTCAAATACAAACACTTGACAAAATAACCAACAGAACCTAAACTTAGAAACTCTTAGTGTGAGGTAGACCTTGAACAACCTTGGGCTTTAAATTTGAATTAAAAAATAACCAAAGCTTCGAGGCACTAACCCAAACATGACTACTGGGAAAGACTAGAGCTTAGCGATAAGCGCCCTTAATAAACTAAGATAAACAACTTAAAACATTGGTGTGGGCAATAAGGCCCTTACAACAAAAGACTTGAACGGAAGCAACAGAATAACAAATAACCGACAGAGAATTAAAACAACTAAATTCTAAAAACAACTATTAAGCTCCACAACAGAGTGGTTTTACTTAACCCGTAAAATAGCCAGTGGGATAGTACACGCTACTACTTCGTATTAGTTCTTATTATGGTTGCAACGGTTTCACACTGAAGAAGGGCTATGCCCAAAACGTTTGTGTTTGTAAACTTCACAAAATGACATTTTTAAACCATTTTGTCTTTGTTTTTTT
This sequence comes from Oculina patagonica, assembly GCF_052425735.1. Lineage (NCBI taxonomy): Eukaryota > Metazoa > Cnidaria > Anthozoa > Scleractinia > Oculinidae > Oculina > Oculina patagonica. Next base: position 20,798,189 of record NC_135771.1, read on the forward strand.
GTACTTAGTTCTTATTATTGCGCTACAATAAGTAATTCTTTTGTTTTTTACTCTTTGTCTTTTGTGTACCACGCACTAATACTAATTTAATAGTAAGCATTATGACACACTAACTAACAGTTTTTGTTTCAAGGGTTAAGTAAAATCACAATAAAAAAGCACAATAAATATTAATCAGTTATCTTCAAGATGATTTTTTTTTTCAGTAAATATAATACAAACATAAACGGACTATTTTAACTTTAATTTTTTTCTTTTTAATCTGACAGAATTGCTTGACATGAACAACATAGTTGAAATTATACAAACCATCTATATCGGCCTTATTGTTGCCATTTTCCTTATCAACACCTGCCGAGTTCCAAAAGCCATCGAGTTATGCAAAGAATGTTTGTTCATCCTCGACAACACACCACTAATAAGAGAAGAGATGATATTTAAATTGCTTTACAAGGACATATATTGTACAATGTTACTGGCGTACCTGAATATGGATGATTGCACAAATGTAATAAAATACGCTACACAAATTCTCTCTATTCTCCGCGCATACGGTGACAGGTTCGAAGAATGTACGTTGAGCAAACTACTAGCGAAATCGTATCTTATACAGAGTAAGTACGTAGAAGCCAAAGAACACAGTGAGAAAGCACTACTAATCAGTACAGAAATTGGTGACAAAAATGGAGAAGCTTTCTGTTGCGAAAACCTTGGGACGGTATATCAGTCAGTTGGTGAATATGAGAAGGCCGAAGAATATCACATGAAAGCACTTGCCATCAGAAAAGAAATTGGTGACAGAAATGGAGAAGCCTCTTGTTATGGAAAAATGGGAACGGTGTTTCAATTTGTTGGCGAATATGGTCAGGCGAAAGAATATCACGAGAGAGCTCTTGCGATGAATAAAGAAATTGGTGACAGAGATGGTGAAGCTACTGAATATGGAAACCTTGGAACTGTGTTTCAATCTGTTGGAGAATATCGGAAGGCGAAAGAATTTCACGAGAAAGCACTTACGATTAAAAAGGAAACTGGGGACAGAAACGGAGAAGCCTGGTGTTATAGTCACCTTGGAACTTTGTCTCAGTTTTTTGGTGAATATGTGAAGGCGAAAAAATATCACGAGAAAGCACTTTTGATCGCTATAGAAATTGGTGACAGACAAAAAGAAGCCTCCTCTTACGGAAACCTTGGAACCGTACATAAATCACTTGGTGAATATGAGAGGGCGAAAGAGTATCTTCAGTTAGCTCTTGCGATCAAAAAAGAAATTTGCGACAGAGAAGGAGAAGCCTTCTGTTACGGAAACCTTGGAAACGTGTTTCAATCTGTTGGTGAGTATGCCAAGGCTGAAGAATATCACGAGAAAGCAGTTGCAATCAGAAGAGAAATTGACGACCGAAAAGGAGAAGGAGTTGTTTGTGGAAACCTCGGGACTATGTTCATCTCTCTTGGTAAATATGCCAAGGCTAACGAATATCTTCAGAAAGCACTTGCGCTCAGTAAAGAAATTGGTGACAAAAAAGGAGAAGCCACTGTTTATGGAAACCTTGGAAATGTGTTTCGATCAATTGGTGACTACAAGAAAGCTAGAGAATATCTAGAGAAGGCACTTATGATCAGTAAAGAAATTGGCGACCGAGACGTCGAAGCCTCAGTTTATGGAAATCTCGGAGCTCTTTTACAAAAACTTGGTGAATATGTAGAGGCGGAAGAATATTATAAGAGGGCCCTTGTAATTAGCGAAGAGATTGGAGACGTTTCGAAACAATTTACATTGCTTGGCAAACTTGGATTGGTTATGCTTGAAGCAGGAAAGATTCAAGAAGGTTTGTCGTATCTCCTTCCAAGTATTCAGAAATGCGAGGACTTGCGAGGCTATCTACGGGACAACGATCAATTTAAGATATCTTTTTCTCACAAACATGCTGATCTCTACCGGGTACTCACTGTATTCTTTTGTTCTGCTGGAAATGCTAACAAAGCTCTGTACGTTTCAGAGCTTCGTCGAGCAAGAGCTCTGGCAGATTTAATGTCAGCTCAGTACTCCCTGGAGAATCAAATCTCAGCTGATCCTCTATCATGGGTTGGCATTGAAAGTGCCATGGACAAAGAACTTAGTTGTACTTGCCTATACCTCTCTTATCTTGATCAAGGCATATTGTTGTGGATACTTAAGGCAAGAAAAGTCGTGCAATTAAAAATTGTGGATAGAGAAGAAATGATGCTTCACGAAGGAGTGGTGGAAAATTTGGACGAGTTCTTTACTAAAGAATGTTTCAGAAGTTTTGAGATTTTAGCAGACGAACATTGCGAAGACCGATCTTTGAACGATATTCAACGGAAGCCTCGTGAAGAAGATATCCGTAAAACATCGCAAGCTGAAAATGATGGTAAAGATAACCAAGATAGCCTCAAACGGAATCTTTCTCTGTGTTACAAATTGATCATCGCGTCAGTGGTGGACCTGATAGAGGGTCCTGAAATCATCATTGTTCCTGAACGGTCTTTATACAACATTCCATTTGCCGCGTTACCTGATGAATGTGGAAAATACTTATCAGAGACTTTCAGGATTCGCGTTGTTCCTTCTTTGACGACTCTCAAGCTCATTCAGGACAGCCCAGCAGACTATCACAGTCAGACTGGTGCACTAATAGTGGGAAATCCTGATGTTGGTATGGTGCGCTACAAGGGTCGTCTAAAATGCATTTCACCACTGCCTTGTGCAGAAAGCGAAGCAAACATGGTAGGAGAAAAGCTTGGTGTCAAGCCTTTGCTAGGTAAGCAGGCAACTAAGCAAGCAGTACTTCAAGTGATAAACTCAGTGAGTCTGATACATTTCGCTGCACACGGTGATGCAGAAAGAGGAGACATTGCCCTCGCTCCGGCTCTTCGTACTCCTAACAGGATCCCACGAGAAGAGGACTACTTGTTGACAATGTCTGACATTTCAAAAGTTCAACTGCGTGCTAAACTGGTAGTACTAAGCTGTTGTCACAGTGGACGTGGACAGATTAGAGCCGAGGGAGTTGTTGGAATCGCTCGAGCATGTTTAGGATCTGGTGCACGCTCAGTGTTAGTTGCACTGTGGGCTCTAGAAGACAGTGCGACAGAGCAGTTCATGAGTCGTTTCTACGAGCACCTTGTTGGTGGGAAAAGCGCCAGTGAATCTCTTCACGAGGCCATGAAGTGGATGAGATGTAACGGCTATTCTGAAGTGAGACAGTGGGCACCTTTTATGCTGATTGGTGATAACGTTACATTTGATTTTGGAAAATCAAAGTAAGTTTTCCTAACAAGTAACAACCTGTTTTTAGAGTTATTATTTAGTGTAAGTCCAAATATATCAACGGATTTATTTTCACGTGAGTTAAATTTTCTGTTCAGTACGTTTGATACATGGAATTAAGGGATTATTTTCTATGCTGAGTCATCGACAGGAAGTTAAATTGAATAAGTTTTGGGAAATCCCCATTGTAATTTTCCAAAGGTATATCGCAAGTCCTTTTAAATCCTTATTTTGTTTTCCGTCTTAAGGTCTCCTCAGTGGTTGAGATACAGTAGAATCCCGAATCCTCGAACCTTCAAGGGAAATAAAGTTGAGTTAAGTTGAATTGAGAAACAAAAAGAAGTTCGAGAAATCGGGTTGAAATTGCATTCGGAGGGATAATTTGTTTGTATGTATGTTTATGTATTTCTGGTGTCATTTTTTGTTTTCTCTTTTAGGTGACTTGACCAGCGCAGCATCAAGTACAAAACCCTACTGGCTGAGAGACAACTTGTTGTCAACCTGACCAATTTCTCACTAACAGCCCATCTGAAACGAAATAATGAAAGACGAACCCGTGGGAGCCACGATTTTAAATTTTTAGTTCCAAGATCAAAGAAAGACGTTTTTAAGTTTTCATTTTTCCAAGAACAATCTGTGAATGGAACTCCCTGCCAGATGATATTGTAAATATAACGTCTGTAAATAGTTTTAAATCTAAGTTAGTTAATAGTTTTTAATATATATTTTATTGTATTAGTTTTATTAAGTTTTTAACATTTTTAACATTCATTTTAGTTTTTAACGGTTGGTGTGATATCTTAAGATTTTTACCGACCTTATTAAATGTAGATGTAGATAATTTATCGATTCATGTTGTTCGCTGTATTTGCATGAATTAAATTAAAACTATTCAAGGAAAAGTGACATCAGGACAAATGTAAGAAGGAGCATTTGTTTAAGATTGTTATAATACACGTAATTTAGTCCAAGGACTGCTAAGTGTTTAATAACGGCGATACTACCTACTTTAAGGTTTTGTTAAATATACTGTAAAAGAAACACAATGAGAATGAGTTGCTCCAAAATAAAGGCAAAATCAAGAGAAAAATAGTGTGGATGATGTGTCATCTCTTGCAGCTTATGTCTCAATACCCAGTATTTAGGGTCGGAGGTAGACAGACGAAAATAATAACAAACTTTTGACATCGAATCGATATCCACCGATCAACAAAAGCAAATATGCCCGTCATCGGCTCGTGCCTAAAGTTGAGACCAATTACAGGTTCATAGCCAGTCTATAGGCCCGTAGGCCTGAACTTACAAATTTTTCAACTCACTCGTTTTGTATGGTAAAAATTCAGGCTGAAACCCTTTTCAGATATGATGAAAAAGAAATCCATTACTTAACATTATATATTTCGCAACTTCCCTTTCATGATCAAGGCTTATCTAGCAAGTCAAACAATGGGAGCATTTTTAAACTAGCTCCAGGTGACTGACAAACGCACAGTGGCCGGCGTCATAAGAAACAAGAGCGTTTAGTTTGGAATGATTAATAACTGGCGCAGTTCCTACCTATGAAGTGTTATAATTAAGGTGCTGTAAAATACACATAGCTAGAGCAGAAAGTGACGTAGAAAACGTTTTCGAGAGTGCTGATCCAAAAACAAATTTCTCGGCAAATTTTCACCGCTCCAAACCCCCCTCGAAAAGTGGCCCTTACTGGCCGATTGACCATGCCTACAACTATTCAAAAAGCTGGCTACGCCCCTCTGGCAAAAGTACCAAGAGTCAGTCACGTGGTCAGAAAAGTACACTTTCAAAGAGAACGTCATCTTTTGTTGTTTTTGCCTTCCGCAGTGAAGGACCTTGGAAACACGAGGGAAGGATTGTCATAAACTGATAAAATATTGTGTCAAAAACAAAATTCTGTGTCGTGACTTGAATTAATGCGAAGAAACTGAAACACGGGAAAGTGAGATATGTGAAACAAAGTGTAGCAATGACAGATAATATAAAATGCAAAAATAGCACTACGTCAAACTGCTCAAACTCGCCTGAATGACACAAACTGAGTGACCCGATTAAAGATATGGACTCGAGGAAATTGCCGTATAAGTGTGTAGTCACTGTGCTGAAGATGTCAAATAGCCTACATATTTACTTCCTTTAATTTGATATTTTTATTGTCACAGTGTATTGAAAAGACTCCAGTCGAAATTGAAAGGTGATGTCATGGTTGGAAAATTTAATAATTCAACTTGCGTCATTGTTAATTTCGAAGTTCATATTTTTTTTATTTAAAAGATACAGGCTAATGTGAATTTTATCATTTTAATTTGGACTTCTCACAGAGCGGTACGTACCGTAAAATTAACCCAAGTTTTGATCCAAAGTAATTGGCGAAGTTGATTCCCGTTATTAGAAGACAGGAACCGATCTATTGTTTGTAACTATTAGAAATACATTTCTTGCCGGACCTCGCAAAGGTAGGTGTCTTATTATGTTCTATTGAGAGTCTCATTTTCTCTCGGTATTGGTAAAACAGGCAGTCGTGTTTCATATATATATGACGAATTTAGACCTCGTTTCAGTAAAATTGGTAAAAACGTGGGCCAAAGATGTCATAATAAACCGGTTCGATTATTTGGTTATCGATTGGTTATCTTGCAGACAAAGTTCCTGTTGTTAACTACCGCTGTTACTTTTGTATTCTTTCCACACGGCACAAGGGAAGTGGTGAGTACAAACGTAATTTTATTTACACCTAAGCCGAAGGGTTCATAGTACTCTTGAATGAATTTGAAACATCTTATAGTTGTGTGTTATTATTTACTTTATCTAAATAAATAAGAACAAGAAATCAATCGGTAATCAATAACGATGCTCTTTAGACTGCGTATAATTTCACGATAAACGACATTTTGCTTTGTAAAAATTTCACTTTCTGCAAGTAGGAGGTCGGATGAATGTAATATGCCCTGCCTGTGGTTTTCCAAAGGGAGCACAAGACTAATTTTCTAATTAATATTTAACTCTTGAGTTAAGTCAAATATGTTCTAAAATTCTGACGAATACCAGAGACAAAAAACAAACTCAGATTTCATTTCAGTAAGCGACGGGCTATCTAAACAATGCAAAATAATTTCGCTGAAAAAGAATGAAAATTCCGGGGAGGGGTTCCATCCATTCCCCTCTCCCTTGTACGATAGTGGTGGTATGAATTTGCTTGTACGTCCGAGGGTTATATTATTTTCATTCTTCTTTTTTCTGACAGAATAGCTTCACATGAAAACATGGATGAAATTATACAAACCATCTCCATCGGCGGCATTGTTGCCAATTTCGTAATCAACACCTGTCGAGTTCCAAAAGCAATCGAGTTATGCAAAGAATGTTTGTTCATCCTCGACAACACACCACTCATAACAGAAGAGAAGAAGTGCAAAATGCTTTACAGGGAGATATACTTTGCAGTGTTACGGGCGTATTGGCTTATCGATGATCACCCAAATATAATAAAATACGCTACAAAAATTCTTCACATTCTCCCGGAATGCGGCGGTGACAGGTTCGCAGAATTCGAATGTTCCTTAACCCGAATACTAGCGGATTCGTATCTTAGTCAGAGTAAATACGTATAAGCAAAAGAACACAGTGAGAAAGCACTACTAATCAGTACAGAAATTGGTGACAAAAATGAAGAAGCTTCCTGTTACGGCATCCTTGGGACGGTGTATCAGTAAGTTGGAGAATATGAGAAGGCGAAAAAACATCACATGAAAGCACTTGCCATCAGAAAAGAAATTGGTGACAGAAATGGAGAAGCCTCCTGTTACGGAAACCTTGGAGCGGTGTTTGGATGTGTTGGCGAATATGACAAGGCGAAGGAATATCACGAAAAAGCACTTGCGATTAAAAAGGAAACTGGGGACAGAAACGGAGAAGCCTGTTGTTATCGTAACCTTGGAACTGTGTTTCATTCTTTTGGTGAATACGAGAAGGCGAAAGAATATTACGAGAAAGCACTTACGATTGAAAAAGAAATTGGTGACAAAAAAGCAGAAGCCTCCTCTTACGGAAACCTTGGAACCGTCCTTACATCACTTGGAGAATATGAGAAGGCGAAAGAGTATCTTGAGGTAGCACTTGCGATCAAAAAAGCCAGGCATAACTAATCGATGACACCAATGACATCAATGAAATCAATAAGTAATCAATAGATAATCGACGGGTAATTAGTTGATTAGTCATTGATTATTGCCGATGATCAATGACTAATCGATGACTAATCGATAGGCCACAAAATTTTTGGTTATCGATTAGTCATCGATTACATCGATTAGTCATTGATTGCATTGATTAGTCATTCATTTCATTATTACTCATCGATATCATCTCATTCAGGTGCGTAATGTAACTGCGTACACTGGCTGTTTCCCTAAGCCAAAGCAGTTTTACTTTGCTGACGAAGATCAACCGAAAGAGATCTTAAAACCGCGTAGTCGATTGGTAGCGTACTTGTTAATTAGGTCCCTTTTTCAGACTGGTTGGTTTCTGTTCAGTTGTTTTGCTACTGAATAAAGAGTTGGGTGAAGTGAAAAATGGCACAAATCATCTGTTTTTGTGATTAGCACTTCACGTCTCGACATGTCGAAAGATAATTGGACTTTTTATGAAGGGGTAATCTCGTCAACAAGAACGCCAGTTATAAAGAAAAGTACGTCTAACTGAGATAAAAAAAATCATAAACGAAACAAATGGTACAAAAAAGCAAGAAATTTGTCTTTTGCGCGGAGTATAATAGTCGATGAATAATCGATGGGTCATCGATGAGTTATCAATAACATCAATAGGTAATCAATCGCATCAATGAGTAATCGATGTCATCGATGAGTAATCGATAGGCCACAAAATTTTTGGGCTTCGATTAGTCATCGATTACTCATTGATCATCGCCAATAATCAATGACTAATCAACTGATTACCCATCGATTACTCATTGATTACCAATTGATGTCATTGATCATCGATTAGTTATGCCTGGAAAAAGAAATCGGCGACAGAGAAGGAGAAGCCTTTTGTTACGGACAACTTGGAAAAGTGTTTCATACTGTTGGGGAGTATGTCGAGGCTAAAGAATATTACGTAAAAGCAGTTACGATCAGAAGAGAAATTGATGACAAAAGAGGAGAAGTAGCTGTTTGTACAGAACTCGGCAGTTTGTTCATCTGTCTTGGTAAATATGCCAAGGCTGACGAATATCTTCAGAAAGCACTTAACCTCAGTAAAGAAATTGGTGACAAAGGAGGAGAAGCCAGTGTTTACGGAAACCTTGGAACTCTGTTTCAATCAATTGGTGACAACGAGAAAGCTAGAGAATATCGAGAGAAGGCACTTACGATCAATAAAAAAATTGGCAACAGAAACGGAGAAGCCTCAGATTATGGAAATCTTGGAGCTCTTTTTGGATTTGTTGGTGAATATGTCGAGGCGGAAGAATATTATAAGAGGGCGCTTGCAATATGCGAAGAGATTGGAGACGTTAAGAAACAATTTACGTTTCTTTGCAATCTTGGATTGGTTATGCTTCAAGCAGGAAAGACTTAGGATGTTTTGTCTTATCTCCTTCCAAGTATTCAAAAATGCGAGGAGTTGCGAGGTTCTCTCCGGGACAACGATCAATTTAAGATATCTTTTTCTCACGAACATGCTAATCCCTACCGGGTACTCACTGTATTCTTCTTTACCGCTGGAAATCCTAAAAAAGCTCTGTACGTTTCAGAGCTTCGTCGGGCCAGAGCACTGGCAGATTTAATGTCAGCTCAGTACTCCGTGGAGAATCAAATCTCAGCTAATCCACAATCATGGGTTGGCATCGAAAGTGTCATGGAAAAAGAGCTTAGTTGTACTTGCCTATACTTCTGTTATAGCGATTACGATATATTTCTGTGGATTCTTAAAGAAAGAAAAGTCGTGTATTTCCGAAATGTGGATGAAGAAATGATTGCTCAGAAGGGATTGGTCGAAAATTTGGACCAGTTTTTTGCTAACGAACGCTTTAGAAGTTTTGGCATTTTACCAGAGGAATATTGCGAAGACCGATCTTTGAACGATATTCAACAAAATCCTTGTGAGGAAGACATCCGTGAACCGTCGCGAATTGAAAATGATGGTGAAGATAACCAAGATACCCTCAAACGGAATCTTTCTCTGTGTTACAAATTGATCATCGCGTCAGTGGTGGACCTGATAGAGGGTACTGAAATCATCATTGTTCCTGAACGGTCTTTATACAACATTCCATTTGCCGCGTTACCTGATGAAAGTGGAAAGTACTTATCAGAGACTTACAGGATCCGCGTCGTTCCTTCTTTGACGACTCTCAAGCTCATTCAGGACAGTCCAGCAGACTATCACAGTCAGACTGGTGCACTGATAGTGGGAAATCCTGATGTTGGTAGGGTGCGCTACAAGGGACGTCTCAAATTCATTTCACGACTGCCTTGTGCAGAAAGCGAAGCGAACATGGTAGGAGAAAAGCTTGGTGTCAAGCCGTTCCTTGGACCGCCAGCAACAAAGCAAGCAATACTTCAAGTGATAAATTCAGTGAGTCTGATACATTTTGCTGCACACGGTGATGCAGAAAGAGGAGAAATTGCCCTTGCTCCGGCTATTCGTTCTTCTAACAGGTTCCCACGAGAAGAAGACTACTTATTGACAATGTCTGACATTTCAAAAGTTCAACTACGTGCTAAATTGGTAGTACTAAGCTGTTGTCACAGTGGACGTGGACAGATTAGAACCGAGGGAGTTGTTGGAATTGCTCGAGCATTCTTAGGATCCGGTGCACGCTCAGTGTTGGTGGCACTGTGGGCCCTAGAAGACAGTGCGACAGAGCAGTTCATGAGTCGTTTCTACGAGCACCTTGTTGGTGGGGATAGCGCCAGTGAATCTCTTCACGAGGCCATGAAGTGGATGAGGTGTAACGGCTATTCTAAAGTGAGACAGTGGGCACCTTTTATGCTGATTGGTGATAACGTGACATTTGATTTTGGAAAACAAAGTACATGTAAGTTCAAAAAAGGAAAGAATATATTTTTCCTTAATAGTAACAACCTTTTATTTATTGTTTAGAGTTGCTACTTATAGTAGAGCTTGTAAGTCTTAATATAACAACAAATTTATTAATACAGGTATCACGTTTTTCACGAGAGTTAAATTTTCTATTCAGCACTTTAATTGATGGAATTAAAAATTTCAAGTATCTTTTTGTGATACTGTTATAACTTTCTATGCCGAGTTAACGACGGGCAGTTCAGATAAGTTTAGGGAAGTCCCCATTGTAATTTTCGAACAGGTATATTGCAAGGGAATTAACGACTTTCGGTACGAGTTATTTAGAGGTTCAAGAAATCCAGGGTTCCACTGTACCAGAAATATGTATATGTTACAAAAAATTGCGTTACTTTTGACACTGTGCGTGACATTGCTTGTGACATTTTGCATGTTACGGTAATGGATTTTCCCCACAAGGATATTTATTTTTAGATCTATTGCTTGTGTCACGTGACAAGAACTTTCGAGAAGGTTGTTTATGTGTGAAGGGTTCGACATGGTAAAGTCGATTAAAATGAACTTGATGTTGTGTTACCGAGAATCCTGATTTCTGTTATTTTGTAAACGACCGCTTCACTTAACCGAACCATTCGTAACAGTATATTTATGACAATTCATTGGATCTTGTTAATATAACGAAGAGATTTTGTGGTAGCATAATTTCTAATGGAGGGATAATTTGCTTGTTTGTATGTATATTTAATTCTCATGTCATTTTTTTTGTTTTCTCTTTTAGGGGACTTGACCAGCGCAGCATCAAGTGAAAACAAAAACACAAAACCGATTGGACTCAACTGAGAGACTATTTGTTGTAAACGCTATAATTATAACTTAACGATTGATTTTACTCGCTGTATTTGCCTGAATTAAATTTAAACTGTTCGAGCAAAAGTGATTTCAGAAAAAATGTAAGAAAGGTGTAGTAACAGAAACACGATAATAGCAGGTGCTCCAAAATAAAGATAAAAACAGGAGAAAAATTGCGGCTTATGTGTCATCTCTTACAGCTTATGTCTCAATACCCAGTATTTAGGGTCGGAGCTAGACAGACAAAATTATAACAAACTAACTCTAATAGCTGTGTGGACATCAATCACTTTTGACATCGAGACCATATCTGCCAATCAACAAAAGCCAATATGCCCATCATGGTCTCCTGCCCAAAGTTGAGACCAATTACAGGTCCGTAGCCAGCCTATAGGCCCGTAGACCCGGGCTTACAAATTTTCAACCCACTCGTATTGTATGATAGAAAAAATTTCAGACTGAAGCGCTTTCAAGATGAAATAGTGAGCAACTTGTAACGTTCCTTAACATTTTATAGTTCGCATCTACCCTTTCGTGATGAGATCAAGGCTTATCTAGCAAGTGAAAACATGGGAGCGTTCTAAGCTAGTCAGATGACTGACAAACGCACAGTGGCCTGCGCCGTAAGAAACAGGAGCGTTTATTTTGGAATGAGTAAAAACTGGCGCAGTTCCTTCCTATGAAATGTTACACACAACTAGAGCAAAAAGTGAAGGAGAAAACGTTTTCGAGAGTGCTGATCCAAAAACAATTTCCTCGGCGGACCTCCACCGCCCCACCCCCCCCCCCCCCCCCCCCCCCGCATAGAAAAACTGCCCTTACTGGCCGATTGACCATGCCTACAACTATTCAAAAAGCTGGCTACGCCCCTCTGCCAAGAGTACCAAGAGTCAACGCAAGGGAAGGATCATCATAAACTGATAATTGTGTCATAAATGTTTCGAACACAGTGCCGGTTCGAAGTGATGAGATATTAGTAGCAACACCACTGCTTTACGGGAAATTGTGGACTTTAATTTCTGTACTGGATTGTGTTTGTCTTCGCGTTCACAATACACAATATTGAATAGTCAAACTTTATTCGTTTCGAAAAACTCTCGAAAATCCTAACCTCGACAGTATAATGTTATTGTAATAATGTAATACCCTACCCACAATTCTATTTGCCAATCCTGTGAATGTTTCTTGAAAAATGTCCTTGAACTTGTACTCTTGTACTTGTATTACCGGTTAACTCAACGTTCTTTAAACCTGGTTTTTTAATACTAGCGACGCAAGCACAAGCGCAAGGATAACAGCTCTTAATTTTTCCGTGAAAACGGCTTCGACTCAAGCAAAAGCACAAGTGTATTGCATTTGGATCCTTGTGCTTGTGCTTGCGGAAAGCACAAGCACAAGGATCAAAATTTGTCCTTTTTGCATGATTGCGCTTGTGCTTGCGCTTGCGCCGGCGTCGCTGAAAACCAGGCTTTACAGCCGCTAGCTAAAGGGCGTATTTAAATGTTCTCTCTGTCTCTAGGGACTCGGCCCATTACACTCTCTTATAAATTAAAATAATCTCACATATGTGCAAAACAATAAATTAAATAAGATTCTATGTCGTGACTTGAATTAATGCGAAGAAACTGAAACACAGGGGAAAGTTAGATGTGAGACTAAGTGTAGCAATGACAGATAATGTAATATGCAAAAATAGCACTACGTCAAACTGCTAAAACTCGCCTGAATGACACAAACTCAGTGACGAGATTAAGACATGGACTAGAGGAAATTGTCGTTAGTGTGTACTCTGCTAAATTTGCTACTTTTATTGTCACAGTGTATTAAAAAGACTCCATTCGAAATTGAAAGGTGATGTCATGGTAAGAAAATCTAACTATTACTTGCGTCATTGTTAATTTTGAAGGAAGTTCACATTCAACCGACGCAGGCTAATGTGGATTTTATCATTTCGATTTGAACTTCTCATAGAGCGGTCTGTACAAAAAATTTAACCCAAATTTTAATCCAAAGTAATTGGTGAAGTTGATTTCCGTTATAAGAAGACAGGGACCGATTTACCGCTTGTTACTATTAGAAATACGCATCTCGCAGGACCTTGCAAAGGTAGGTGTTTTGTTGTGTTTCACGAGAGTTTGTCATTAATTTTCTCAGTACTGAATTGGTAATTCGTGTAACCGTTCTTGTTCAGTTTGTGTATCTATTCTGTCTATTGGAACGCACAAGAGTATAGATCGCCATATCATATAGTTTGGTGTAATTTAGACAGGCAGTAGTGTTATAATAAAAGGAATTATCTAAAACTGTAGCATTCTAAGTTTCCTGCCTGACTTCATAAAGTTTTCAGGGGCGTAGCCAGCCTATAGACCCGTAGGTTCTGGCTTACCAATTTTTCAACCCACTCGTATTTTTAAAATGTATGATAGAAATAATTTTGGCTGAAACGCTTTCAAGATGAAATAGAAAGCAATTTGTTACGTACCTTAGCGTTATATATTTCGCAACTACCCTTTCGGGATGAGATCAAGACTAATCTTGACCTCAAGTGCAATTGTGCAAACTCGGGAACCCTTAAGACTATCCAGGTGATAGACAAACGTACAATGACATGCGCCGTTAACAGACAGCGTTTATTTTGTAATGAGTGAAAACTGGCGCAATTCCTTCATATGAAATGTTATAATATAGGTGCTATGAAGAACGCACAACATCCACGGAAAATCTAATCGGTTATCAATAACGATGTTAATTAGACTGAGCCGGAATAATTTCACGATAAAATGACATTTTTCTTTGTAAACAGTGGTAAACATTTCACTTTCTGAATAAGAGATGCATGAATGTAATCTGCCCCACCGGTGATTTTGCAAAGTGAGCACAAGACTAATTTTCTTATTAACTCTTGAGTTTAGCTAAATATGTTCTAAAATTCTGACGAGTAACAGAGATGCAAAACCGATTCAGATTTCGTTCCATAATACTGTTGTGTGTTAGAAATATTTCAGTCGAAGTTGAAAGCTAGGTAAGAATTAAGTGTCCAAGTCGCCCTCGCGATTTTGAAGTCCCCTGTTTAGAAAACGCGTATCTTGGTGTCAGTTGTAGTTTTCCATACTATATACATTTCTCAGGATTTAAAGGTCATAATTTTTGTTTATACTCGCACATTTAGTCTGTGAATGACTCTTTCAAGACTGATAAGGAGCAACATTTACTTAACCTGAGGAAGAAATTTAGCGTTTATATTTTATTTTTTGCTGTTCAATGAGACATTTTTACTTCAATAATAAGACAAAATAAATTGTTCTCTTTTCTGATGATTGATGGCGAACAACTATTAAGGTTGAGAAAGGCGTCCTGATTTCACTTTCTGACGATTTAATTTTTTTGAAAGAAGAATTTTACTTGTCGTTTTACCAGGAAATTCCAGAGTCCTCAAGACGAAATGATAATGTTGTCTGATATAATCTTAATACCTCTCTGAGAGGACCTGTTGGTCCAGTGATCTTATTTTCCTAGATGAACAACAAGACGGAAGAAAGGTTCGAAAGTTGATAACATACTGAGTCATAGTTACATTGTTAAGACATGCGCAGAAGGTACCAAAATTGCGTTACGTGACTTAAATTACCAATGAGAATAACGCAACGTACAAAGTGCATGAGACGAAAATTCCTGTTTTGCTGACGGAGATTTATTTGAATTTTACCTGCGATTTTGTGTTGTTTATAAAGCTGCAAGTACAGTTAGTTGTCAGTATAACCCATGTTTTGATCAGGGGCGGCTGGAAAAAGTTTTGTTTCTTATTTAATTACCGAACTACCTCAAATAGAAGTATTACATGTATGAAAACTACACTTGCACAAGAGTAAAACAAGCCAGATTTCAAAGAAAACTCGCGAGAGGCCAGAACATTTGGCGTAAATTTAATAAAAACGGTTTGCCTATAGTAGGAAAATCTTCACTGGTGTTGGCGCTTGTCGGTTAGTCTATAAAAACGGAGCGGAAGCCTAATTTTAGATTGGAATTTGTGAAATATGCTTTTCAGGGAAATTACATTAAAGAGATACCTTGGTTTACAAATCGTGATGACTAATTGTTTTCCGTGCTGGAGTAAAAGACGTTTCTGCAGAATGACTGAGAAATAAATATTCCTCGCCTACAAACTGCAATCACTGAAAAAATGCTCTTGTTTACAGCAGACAGTAGTTCTGTACACGTTTTGTTGAAAGACGTTTTGAGAACAAACTTTCAGTTCTACCCCGCAACAAACTAGGATACGAAGTGCTAATTCTACAAACATTTAAATTCAGTACACGTTACCAGCAATGGTAAAGAAACGCAATAAATATTAATGTTATCACTAAGACAATCTTTTTCCGGTAAATGTAATACAAACATAAACCGGCTATTTTAACTTCAGTTTTATTCTTTTCTTATTCTGACAGAATTCCTTGACATGAACAACATAGATGAAATTATACAAATCATCTCCATCGGCGTCATTGTTGCAATTTTCCTTATCAAGACCGGCCGAGTTCCAAAAGCCATCGAGTTATGCAAAGAATGTTTGTTCATCCTCGACAACACACCACTCAGAAAAGAAGAAAAGGATATTAAGTTGCTTTATCGGTCTATATACTGGACAATCTTGCTGGCGTACTCGCGTATCGATGATTACACAAATGTAATAAATTATGCTGCAAAAATTCTCCCCATTCTCCGCGAATACGGTGGCAGGTTCGAAGAATGTGCGGTAAGCAGAAGTCTAGCGAAAGCATATCTTCGTCAGAGTAAGTACGTAGAAGCAAAAGAACACAGTGAGAAAGCACTACTAATATGTACAGAAATTGGTGACAAAAATGGAGAAGCTTCCTGTTATGAAATCCTTGGAATGGTGTATCAGTCCGTTGGAGAATATGAGACTGCGAAAGAATATCACGTGAAAGCACTTGGCATCAGAAAAGAAATTGGTGATAGAAATAAAGTGGCCTTCTCTTATGTAAATCTTGGAACGGTGCTTAAATCACTTGGAGAATATGAGAAGGCAAAAGAGTATCTTGAGGTGGCACTTGCCATCAGAAAAGAAATTGGTGACAGAAATGGAGAAGCCAACTGTCACGGAAGCCTTGGAAAGATGTTTCACTTTGTTGGCGAATATGATAAGGCAAAAGGATGTCATGAGAAAGCACTTATGATCGATAAAGAAATTGGTGACAGCAATGGAATGGCCTCCTCTTATGTAAACCTTGGAAACGTATTTATATCACTTGGAGAATACGAGAAGGCGAAAGAGTATCTTGAGGCGGCACTTGAGTTTAAAACAGAAATTGGCGACAGAGAAGGAGAAGCCGTCTGTTACGCAAACCTTGGAAACGTGTTTCAATCTGTTGGCGAGTATCTGAAGGCTAAAGAATATTACGAGAAAGCAGTCGCGATCACAAGAAAAATTGGCGACGAAAAGGGAGAAAGAATTAATTGTGGAAATCTCGGGGCTGTGTACCTCTCTCTTGGGAATTATGCCACGGCTAATAAATATCTTCAGAAAGCACTTGCTCTCAGTAAAGAAATTGGTGACAAAAAAGAAGAAGCCGCTGATTACGGAGACCTTGGAACTGTGTTTGAATCAATTGGTGACTACGAGAAAGCCAGAGAATATTTAGAGCAGGCACTAACGATCAGTAAAGAAATTGGCGACAGAAACGGAGAAGCCACATATTATGGAAACCTTGGAAATGTTTCTAACCTTCTTGGTGATTATGTCGAGGCGGAAGAATATTATAAGAGGGCGCTTGCAATACTCGAAGAGATTGGAGACGTTAAGAAACAATCTACATGCCTTTGCAATCTTGGATGGATTATGCTTCTTACAGGAAAGTTTCAGAAAGCTTTGTCGTATCTCTTTCATAGTATTGAGAAATGCGAGGACTTACGAGACTCTCTTCGGGACAACGATCAATTTAAGATATCTTTTTCTCACATACATGCTAATCCCTACAGGTTACTCAATACATACTTCTGTTCCGCTGAAAATCCTAGTAAAGCTCTGTACGTTTCAGAGCTTCTTCGGGCCAGAGCTCTGGCAGATTTAATGTCAGCTCAGTACTCCGTGGAGAATCAAATCTCAGCAAATCCTCAATCATGGGTTGGCATTGATGTCATGGACAAAGAACTTAGTTGTACTTGCCTATATTTCTCGTATTTTGAATACGTTGTATATTTGTGGATTATTAAGGTACGAAGAGACGTTCATTTTCGAAAGGTGAATGGAAAAGAAATGATTGCTCACGAGGGATTGCTCGTGAATTTGGACGAGTTTTTTACTATCGAACGCTTCAGAAGTTTTGGCAATTTACCAGGGGAACAGTGCGAAGACCGATCTTTGAATGATATTGAACGGAAACCTTGTGAGGAAGATGTCCGTAAAGCGTCACGAATTAGAAATGATGGTAAAGATAACCAAGATTACCTCAAACGGAATCTTTCCCTCTGCCACAAATTCATCATAGCTCCTGTGGCGGACTTAATAAAAGGTCCTGAAATAATCATTGTTCCTGAACGATCTTTATACAACATTCCATTTGCCGCGTTACCTGATGAATGTGGAAAATGCTTATCAGAGACTTTCAGGATCCGCGTCGTTCCTTCTTTGACGACTCTCAGGCTCATACACGACAGTCCAGCAGACTATCACAGTCAGACTGGTGCACTGATAGTGGGAAATCCTGATGTTGGCAGGGTGCGTTACAAGGGACGTCTTAAATGCATTTCACGACTGCCTTGTGCAGAAAGCGAAGCGAACATGATAGGAGAAAAGCTTGGTGTCAAGCCGTTTCTTGGACCGCAAGCAACAAAGCAAGCAGTACTTCAAGTAATAAATTCAGTGAGTCTGATACATTTTGCTGCACACGGTGATGCAGAAAGAGGAGAAATTGCCCTTGCTCCGGCTCTTCGTACTCCTAACAGGATCCCACGAGAAGAAGACTTCTTATTGACAATGTCTGACATTTCAAAAGTTCAACTGCGTGCTAAATTGGTAGTACTAAGCTGTTGTCACAGTGGCCGTGGACAGATTAGAACCGAGGGAGTTGTTGGAATTGCTCGGGCATTCTTAGGATCTGGTGCACGCTCAGTGTTGGTGGCACTGTGGGCTCTAGAAGACAGTGCAACAGAGCAGTTCATGAGTCGCTTCTACGAGCACCTTGTTGGTGGGGATAGCGCCAGTGAATCTCTTCACGAGGCCATGAAGTGGATGAGATGTAACGGCTATTCTGAAGTGAGACAGTGGGCACCTTTTATGCTGATTGGTGATAACGTGACATTTGATTTTGGAAAAACAAAGTAAGTTTCAAAAAAGAAAAGAGGATATTTTTCCTCACAAGTAACAAACTTTTATTTATTTTTTAAA